>NW_022204073.1:0-77317 GCF_007655135.1 Punica granatum
AAGTCCGTGGACGCGAAGTCCGGAAAGCGATAAAGTCACTAGGCCGAAGCCCGAGGAAAGCAGTAAAATGGACGCGAAGTCCGTGGACGCGAAGTCCGGAAAGCGATAAAGTCACTAGGCCGAAGCCCGAGGAAAGCAGTAAAATGGTCGCGAAGTCCGTGGACGCGATGTCCGGAAAGCGATAAAGTCACTAGCTTGAAGCCCGAGGAAAGCAGTAAAATGGTCGCGAAGTCCGTGGACGCGAAGTCCGGAAAGCGATAAAGTCACTAGGCCGAAGCCCGAGGAAAGCAGTAAAATGGACGCGAAGTCCGTGGACGCGAAGTCCGGAAAGCGATAAAGTCACTAGGCCGAAGCCCGAGGAAAGCAGTAAAATGGACGCGAAGTCCGTGGACGCGAAGTCCGGAAAGCGATAAAGTCACTAGGCGAAGCCCGAGGAAAGCAGTAAAATGGTCGCGAAGTCCGTGGACGCGAAGTCCGGAAAGCGATAAAGTCACTAGCCGAAGCCCGAGGAAAGCAGTAAAATGGTCGCGAAGTCCGTGGACGCGAAGTCCGGAAAGCGATAAAGTCACTAGGCCGAAGCCCGAGGAAAGCAGTAAAATGGACGCGAAGTCCGTGGACGCGAAGTCCGGAAAGCGATAAAGTCACTAGGCCGAAGCCCGAGGAAAGCAGTAAAATGGACGCGAAGTCCGTGGACGCGAAGTCCGGAAAGCGATAAAGTCACTAGGCGAAGCCCGAGGAAAGCAGTAAAATGGACGCGAAGTCCGTGGACGCGAAGTCCGGAAAGCGATAAAGTCACTAGCCGAAGCCCGAGGAAAGCAGTAAAATGGCGCGAAGTCCGTGGGCGAAGTCCGGAAAGCGATAAAGTCACTAGGCCGAAGCCCGAGGAAAGCAGTAAAATGGACGGAAGTCCGTGGACGCGAAGTCCGGAAAGCGATAAAGTCACTAGGCCGAAGCCCGAGGAAAGCAGTAAAATGGACGCGAAGTCGTGGACGCGAAGTCCGGAAAGCGATAAAGTCACTAGGCCGAAGCCCGAGGAAAGCAGTAAAATGGACGCGAAGTCCGTGGACGCGAAGTCCGGAAAGCGAAAGTCACTAGGCCGAAGCCCGAGGAAAGCAGTAAAATGGACGCGAAGTCCGTGGACGCGAAGTCCGGAAAGCGATAAAGTCACTAGGCCGAAGCCCGAGGAAAGCAGTAAAATGGGCGAGGTGGGGGAAGTCGGGCGAGACCGCCGAGGGAGGAAAGCAGTAAATGGTCGCGAAGTCCGTGGACGCGGAGTCCGGAAAGCGATAAAGTCACTAGCCGAAGCCCGAGGAAAGCAGTAAAATGGACGCGAAGTCCGTGGACGCGAAGTCCGGAAAGCGATAAAGTCACTAGGCCGAAGCCCGAGGAAAGCAGTAAAATGGACGCGAAGTCCGTGGACGCGAAGTCCGGAAAGCGATAAAGTCACTAGGCCGAAGCCCGAGGAAAGCAGTAAAATGGACGCGAAGTCCGTGGACGCGAAGTCCGGAAAGCGATAAAGTCACTAGGCCGAAGCCCGAGGAAAGCAGTAAAATGGACGCGAAGTCCGTGGACGCGAAGTCCGGAAAGCGATAAAGTCACTAGGCCGAAGCCCGAGGAAAGCAGTAAAATGGACGCGAAGTCCGTGGACGCGAAGTCCGGAAAGCGATAAAGTCACTAGGCCGAAGCCCGAGGAAAGCAGTAAAATGGACGCGAAGTCCGTGGACGCGAAGTCCGGAAAGCGATAAGTCACTAGGCCGAAGCCCGAGGAAAGCAGTAAAATGGACGCGAAGTCGTGGACGCGAAGTCCGGAAAGCGATAAAGTCACTAGGCCGAAGCCCGAGGAAAGCAGTAAAATGGACGCGAAGTCCGTGGACGCGAAGTCCGGAAAGCGATAAAGTCACTAGGCGAAGCCCGAGGAAAGCAGTAAAATGGACGCGAAGTCGTGGACGCGAAGTCCGGAAAGCGATAAAGTCACTAGGCGAAGCCCGAGGAAAGCAGTAAAATGGACGCGAAGTCCGTGGACGCGAAGTCCGGAAAGCGATAAAGTCACTAGGCCGAAGCCCGAGGAAAGCAGTAAAATGGACGCGAAGTCGTGGACGCGAAGTCCGGAAAGCGATAAAGTCACTAGCCGAAGCCCGAGGAAAGCAGTAAAATGGACGCGAAGTCCGTGGACGCGAAGTCCGGAAAGCGATAAAGTCACTAGGCCGAAGCCCGAGGAAAGCAGTAAAATGGACGCGAAGTCCGTGGACGCGAAGAAGTCGGAAAGCGATAAAGTCACTAGGCCGAAGCCCGAGGAAAGCAGTAAAATGGCGCGAAGTCCGTGGGGACGAAGTCCGGAAAGCGATAAAGTCACTAGGCCGAAGCCCGAGGAAAGCAGTAAAATGGACGCGAAGTCCGTGGACGCGAAGTCCGGAAAGCGATAAAGTCACTAGGCCGAAGCCCGAGGAAAGCAGTAAATGGACGCGAAGTCCGTGGACGCGAAGTCCGGAAAGCGATAAAGTCACTAGGCCGAAGCCCGAGGAAAGCAGTAAAAATGGACGCGAAGTCCGGAAAGCGATAAAGTCACTAGGCCGAAGCCCGAGGAAAGCAGTAAAATGGTGGGAAGTCCGGAAAGCGATAAAGTCACTAGGCCGAAGCCCGAGGAAAGCAGTAAAAGGTCGCGAAGTCCGGAAAGCGATAAAGTCACTAGGCCGAAGCCCGAGGAAAGCAGTAAAATGGTCGCGAAGTCCGTGGACGCGAAGTCCGGAAAGCGATAAAGTCACTAGGCCGAAGCCGAGGAAAGCAGTAAAATGGACGCGAAGTCCGTGGACGCGAGTCCGGAAAGCGATAAAGTCACTAGGCCGAAGCCCGAGGAAAGCAGAAATGGACGCGAAGTCCGTGGACGCGAAGTCCGGAAAGCGATAAAGTCACTAGGCCGAAGCCCGAGGAAAGCAGTAAAATGGACGCGAAGTCCGTGGACGCGAAGTCCGGAAAGCGATAAAGTCACTAGGCCGAAGCCCGAGGAAAGCAGTAAAATGGACGCGAAGTCCGTGGACGCGAAGTCCGGAAAGCGATAAAGTCACTAGGCCGAAGCCCGAGGAAAGCAGTAAAATGGACGCGAAGTCCGTGGACGCGAAGTCCGGAAAGCGAAAAGTCACTAGGCGAAGCCCGAGGAAAGCAGTAAAATGGTCGCGAAGTCCGTGGACGCGAAGTCCGGAAAGCGATAAAGTCACTAGGCCGAAGCCCGAGGAAAGCAGTAAAATGGTCGCGAAGTCCGTGGACGCGAAGTCCGGAAAGCGATAAAGTCACTAGCCGAAGCCCGAGGAAAGCAGTAAAATGGACGCGAAGTCCGTGGACGCGAAGTCCGGAAAGCGATAAAGTCACTAGGCCGAAGCCCGAGGAAAGCAGTAAAATGGACGCGAAGTCCGTGGACGCGAAGTCCGGAAAGCGATAAAGTCACTAGCCGAAGCCCGAGGAAAGCAGTAAAATGGTCGCGAAGTCCGTGGACGCGAAGTCCGGAAAGCAGTAAAGTCACTAGGCCGAAGCCCGAGGAAAGCAGTAAAATGGACGCGAAGTCCGTGGACGCGAAGTCCGGAAAGCGATAAAGTCACTAGGCCGAAGCCCGAGGAAAGCAGTAAAATGGTCGCGAAGTCCGTGGACGCGAAGTCCGGAAAGCGATAAAGTCACTAGGCCGAAGCCCGAGGAAAGCAGTAAAATGGTCGCGAAGTCCGTGGACGCGAAGTCCGGAAAGCAGTAAAGTCACTAGGCCGAAGCCCGAGGAAAGCAGTAAAATGGACGCGAAGTCCGTGGACGCGAAGTCCGGAAAGCGATAAAGTCACTAGGCCGAAGCCCGAGGAAAGCAGTAAAATGGTCGCGAAGTCCGTGGACGCGAAGTCCGGAAAGCGATAAAGTCACTAGCCGAAGCCGAGGAAAGCAGTAAAATGGTCGCGAAGTCCGTGGACGCGAAGTCCGGAAAGCGATAAAGTCACTAGTCCGAAGCCCGAGGAAAGCAGTAAAATGGACGCGAAGTCCGTGGACGCGAAGTCCGGAAAGCGATAAAGTCACTAGGCCGAAGCCCGAGAAAAGCAGTAAAATGGACGCGAAGTCCGTGGACGCGAAGTCCGGAAAGCAGTAAAGTCACTAGGCCGAAGCCCGAGGAAAGCAGTAAAATGGACGCGAAGTCCGTGGACGCGAAGTCCGGAAAGCGATAAAGTCACTAGGCCGAAGCCCGAGGAAAGCAGTAAAATGGACGCGAAGTCCGTGGACGCGAAGTCCGGAAAGCGATAAAGTCACTAGCCGAAGCCCGAGGAAAGCAGTAAAATGGTCGCGAAGTCCGTGGAAGCGAAGTCCGGAAAGCGATAAAGTCACTAGGCCGAAGCCCGAGGAAAGCAGTAAAATGGACGCGAAGTCCGTGGACGCGAAGTCCGGAAAGCGATAAAGTCACTAGGCCGAAGCCCGAGGAAAGCAGTAAAATGGTCGCGAAGTCCGTGGACGCGAAGTCCGGAAAGCGATAAAGTCACTAGCTTGAAGCCCGAGGAAAGCAGTAAAATGGTCGCGAAGTCCGTGGACGCGAAGTCCGGAAAGCAGTAAAGTCACTAGGCCGAAGCCCGAGGAAAGCAGTAAAATGGACGCGAAGTCCGTAGACGCGAAGTCCGGAAAGCGATAAAGTCACTAGGCCGAAGCCCGAGGAAAGCAGTAAAATGGACGCGAAGTCCGTGGACGCGAAGTCCGGAAAGCGATAAAGTCACTAGCTTGAAGCTCGAGGAAAGCAGTAAAATGGTCGCGAAGTCCGTGGACGCGAAGTCCGGAAAGCGATAAAGTCACTAGGCCGAAGCCCGAGGAAAGCAGTAAAATGGACGCGAAGTCCGTGGAAGCGAAGTCCGGAAAGCGATAAAGTCACTAGGCCGAAGCCCGAGGAAAGCAGTAAAATGGTCGCGAAGTCCGTGGACGCGAAGTCCGGAAAGCGATAAAGTCACTAGGCCGAAGCCCGAGGAAAGCAGTAAAATGGACGCGAAGTCCGTGGACGCGAAGTCCGGAAAGCAGTAAAGTCACTAGGCCGAAGCCCGAGGAAAGCAGTAAAATGGACGCGAAGTCCGTGGACGCGAAGTCCGGAAAGCGATAAAGTCACTAGGCCGAAGCCCGAGGAAAGCAGTAAAATGGTCGCGAAGTCCGTGGACGCGATGTCCGGAAAGCGATAAAGTCACTAGCCGAAGCCCGAGGAAAGCAGTAAAATGGTCGCGAAGTCCGTGGACGCGAAGTCCGGAAAGCGATAAAGTCACTAGGCCGAAGCCCGAGGAAAGCAGTAAAATGGACGCGAAGTCCGTGGACGCGAAGTCCGGAAAGCGATAAAGTCACTAGGCCGAAGCCCGAGAAAAGCAGTAAAATGGTCGCGAAGTCCGTGGACTCGAAGTCCGGAAAGCGATAAAGTCACTAGGCCGAAGCCCGAGGAAAGCAGTAAAATGGTCGCGAAGTCCGTGGACGCGAAGTCCGGAAAGCAGTAAAGTCACTAGGCCGAAGCCCGAGGAAAGCAGTAAAATGGACGCGAAGTACGTGGACGCGAAGTCCGGAAAGCAGTAAAGTCACTAGGCCGAAGCCCGAGGAAAGCAGTAAAATGGACGCGAAGTCCGTGGAAGCGAAGTCCGGAAAGCGATAAAGTCACTAGGCCGAAGCCCGAGGAAAGCAGTAAAATGGACGCGAAGTCCGTGGACGCGAAGTCCGGAAAGCGATAAAGTCACTAGGCCGAAGCCCGAGGAAAGCAGTAAAATGGTCGCGAAGTCCGTGGACGCGAAGTCCGGAAAGCGATAAAGTCACTAGGCCGAAGCCCGAGGAAAGCAGTAAAATGGACGCGAAGTCCGTGGACGCGAAGTCCGGAAAGCGATAAAGTCACTAGGCGGAAGCCCGAGGAAAGCAGTAAAATGGTCGCGAAGTCCGTGGACGCGAAGTCCGGAAAGCGATAAAGTCACTAGGCCGAAGCCCGAGGAAAGCAGTAAAATGGACGCGAAGTCCGTGGACGCGAAGTCCGGAAAGCGATAAAGTCACTAGGCCGAAGCCCGAGGAAAGCAGTAAAATGGACGCGAAGTCCGTGGACGCGAAGTCCGGAAAGCGATAAAGTCACTAGGCCGAAGCCCGAGGAAAGCAGTAAAATGGTCGGGAAGTCCGGAAAGGGATAAAGTCACTAGGCCGAAGGCCGAGGAAAGCAGTAAAATGGTCGCGATGTCCGGAAAGCGATAAAGTCACTAGGCCGAAGGCCGAGGAAAGCAGTAAAATGGTCGCGATGTCCGGAAAGCGATAAAGTCACTAGGCCGAAGCCCGAGGAAAGCAGTAAAATGGACGCGAAGTCCGTGGACGCGAAGTCCGGAAAGCAGTAAAGTCACTAGGCCGAAGCCCGAGGAAAGCAGTAAAATGGACGCGAAGTCCGTGGACGCGAAGTCCGGAAAGCGATAAAGTCACTAGGCCGAAGCCCGAGGAAAGCAGTAAAATGGACGCGAAGTCCGTGGACGCGAAGTCCGGAAAGCGATAAAGTCACTAGGCCGAAGCCCGAGGAAAGCAGTAAAAATGGACGCGAAGTCCGTGGACGCGAAGTCCGGAAAGCATAAAGTCACTAGGCCGAAGCCCGAGGAAAGCAGTAAAATGGTCGCGAAGTCCGTGGACGCGAAGTCCGGAAAGCGATAAAGTCACTAGGCCGAAGCCCGAGGAAAGCAGTAAAATGGACGCGAAGTCCGTGGACGCGAAGTCCGGAAAGCAGTAAAGTCACTAGGCGAAGCCCGAGGAAAGCAGTAAAATGGACGCGAAGTCCGTGGAAGCGAAGTCCGGAAAGCGATAAAGTCACTAGGCCGAAGCCGAGGAAAGCAGTAAAATGGTCGCGAAGTCCGTGGACGCGAAGTCCGGAAAGCGATAAAGTCACTAGCTTGAAGCCCGAGGAAAGCAGTAAAATGGTCGCGAAGTCCGTGGACGCGAAGTCCGGAAAGCAGTAAAGTCACTAGGCCGAAGCCCGAGGAAAGCAGTAAAATGGACGCGAAGTCCGTGGACGCGAAGTCCGGAAAGCGATAAAGTCACTAGGCCGAAGCCCGAGGAAAGCAGTAAAATGGACGCGAAGTCCGTGGACGCGAAGTCCGGAAAGCGATAAAGTCACTAGGCCGAAGCCCGAGGAAAGCAGTAAAATGGTCGCGAAGTCCGTGGACGCGAAGTCCGGAAAGCGATAAAGTCACTAGCCGAAGCCCGAGGAAAGCAGTAAAATGGTCGCGAAGTCCGTGGACGCGAAGTCCGGAAAGCGATAAAGTCACTAGGCCGAAGCCCGAGGAAAGCAGTAAAATGGACGCGAAGTCCGTGGACGCGAAGTCCGGAAAGCGATAAAGTCACTAGGCCGAAGCCCGAGGAAAGCAGTAAAATGGACGCGAAGTCCGTGGACGCGAAGTCCGGAAAGCGATAAAGTCACTAGGCCGAAGCCCGAGGAAAGCAGTAAAATGGTCGCGAAGTCCGTGGACGCGAAGTCCGGAAAGCAGTAAAGTCACTAGGCCGAAGCCCGAGGAAAGCAGTAAAATGGACGCGAAGTACGTGGACGCGAAGTCCGGAAAGCGATAAAGTCACTAGGCCGAAGCCCGAGGAAAGCAGTAAAATGGACGCGAAGTCCGTGGACGCGAAGTCCGGAAAGCGATAAAGTCACTAGGCCGAAGCCCGAGGAAAGCAGTAAAATGGACGCGAAGTCCGTGGACGCGAAGTCCGGAAAGCGATAAAGTCACTAGGCCGAAGCCCGAGGAAAGCAGTAAAATGGACGCGAAGTCCGTGGACGCGAAGTCCGGAAAGCGATAAAGTCACTAGGCCGAAGCCCGAGGAAAGCAGTAAAATGGACGCGAAGTCCGTGGACGCGAAGTCCGGAAAGCGATAAAGTCACTAGGCCGAAGCCCGAGGAAAGCAGTAAAATGGTCGCGAAGTCCGTGGACGCGAAGTCCGGAAAGCGATAAAGTCACTAGGCCGAAGCCCGAGGAAAGCAGTAAAATGGACGCGAAGTCCGTGGACGCGAAGTCGGAAAGCGATAAAGTCACTAGGCCGAAGCCCGAGGAAAGCAGTAAAATGGACGCGAAGTCCGTGGACGCGAAGTCCGGAAAGCGATAAAGTCACTAGGCCGAAGCCCGAGGAAAGCAGTAAAATGGACGCGAAGTCCGGAAAGCGATAAAGTCACTAGGCCGAAGCCCGAGGAAAGCAGTAAAATGGTCGGGAAGTCCGGAAAGGGATAAAGTCACTAGGCCGAAGGCCGAGGAAAGCAGTAAAATGGTCGCGATGTCCGGAAAGCGATAAAGTCACTAGGCCGAAGCCCGAGGAAAGCAGTAAAATGGACGCGAAGTCCGTGGACGCGAAGTCCGGAAAGCAGTAAAGTCACTAGGCCGAAGCCCGAGGAAAGCAGTAAAATGGACGCGAAGTCCGTGGACGCGAAGTCCGGAAAGCGATAAAGTCACTAGGCCGAAGCCCGAGGAAAGCAGTAAAATGGACGCGAAGTCCGTGGACGCGAAGTCCGGAAAGCGATAAAGTCACTAGGCCGAAGCCCGAGGAAAGCAGTCAAATGGACGCGAAGTCCGTGGACGCGAAGTCCGGAAAGCATAAAGTCACTAGGCCGAAGCCCCAGGAAAGCAGTAAAATGGTCGCGAAGTCCGTGGACGCGAAGTCCGGAAAGCGATAAAGTCACTAGGCCGAAGCCCGAGGAAAGCAGTAAAATGGACGCGAGGTCCGTGGACGCGAAGACCGGAAAGCAGTAAAGTCACTAGGCCGAAGCCCGAGGAAAGCAGTAAAATGGACGCGAAGTCCGTGGAAGCGAAGTCCGGAAAGCGATAAAGTCACTAGGCCGAAGCCCGAGGAAAGCAGTAAAATGGTCGCGAAGTCCGTGGACGCGATGTCCGGAAAGCGATAAAGTCACTAGCCGAAGCCCGAGGAAAGCAGTAAAATGGTCGCGAAGTCCGTGGACGCGAAGTCCGGAAAGCAGTAAAGTCACTAGGCCGAAGCCCGAGGAAAGCAGTAAAATGGACGCGAAGTCCGTAGACGCGAAGTCCGGAAAGCGATAAAGTCACTAGGCCGAAGCCCGAGGAAAGCAGTAAAATGGACGCGAAGTCCGTGGACGCGAAGTCCGGAAAGCGATAAAGTCACTAGGCCGAAGCCCGAGGAAAGCAGTAAAATGGACGCGAAGTCCGGAAAGCGATAAAGTCACTAGGCCGAAGCCCGAGGAAAGCAGTAAAATGGACGCGAAGTCCGGAAAGCGATAAAGTCACTAGCCGAAGCCGAGGAAAGCAGTAAAATGGACGCGAAGTCCGGAAAGCGATAAAGTCACTAGGCCGAAGCCCGAGGAAAGCAGTAAAATGGACGCGAAGTCCGTGGACGCGAAGTCCGGAAAGCGATAAAGTCACTAGGCCGAAGCCGAGGAAAGCAGTAAAATGGACGCGAAGTCCGTGGACGCGAAGTCCGGAAAGCGATAAAGTCACTAGGCCGAAGCCCGAGGAAAGCAGTAAAATGGTCGCGAAGTCCGTGGACGCGAAGTCCGGAAAGCAGTAAAGTCACTAGGCCGAAGCCCGAGGAAAGCAGTAAAATGGACGCGAAGTACGTGGACGCGAAGTCCGGAAAGCATAAAGTCACTAGGCCGAAGCCCAAGGAAAGCAGTAAAATGGTCGCGAAATCCGTGGACGCGAAGTCCGGAAAGCGATAAAGTCACTAGGCCGAAGCCCGAGAAAAGCAGTAAAATGGTCGCGAAGTCCGTGGACGCGAAGTCCGGAAAGCAGTAAAGTCACTAGGCCGAAGCCCGAGGAAAGCAGTAAAATGGACGCGAAGTCCGTGGACGCGAAGTCCGGAAAGCGATAAAGTCACTAGGCCGAAGCCGAGGAAAGCAGTAAAATGGTCGCGAAGTCCGTGGACGCGATGTCCGGAAAGCGATAAAGTCACTAGCTTGAAGCCCGAGGAAAGCAGTAAAATGGTCGCGAAGTCCGTGGACGCGAAGTCCGGAAAGCAGTAAAGTCACTAGGCCGAAGCCCGAGGAAAGCAGTAAAATGGACGCGAAGTCCGTAGACGCGAAGTCCGGAAAGCGATAAAGTCACTAGGCCGAAGCCCGAGGAAAGCAGTAAAATGGACGCGAAGTCCGTGGACGCGAAGTCCGGAAAGCGATAAAGTCACTAGGCCGAAGCCCGAGGAAAGCAGTAAAATGGACGCGAAGTCCGGAAAGCGATAAAGTCACTAGGCCGAAGCCCGAGGAAAGCAGTAAAATGGTCGCGAAGTCCGTGGACGCGATGTCCGGAAAGCGATAAAGTCACTAGGCCGAAGCCCGAGGAAAGCAGTAAAATGGACGCGAAGTCCGTGGACGCGAAGTCCGGAAAGCAGTAAAGTCACTAGGCCGAAGCCCGAGGAAAGCAGTAAAATGGACGCGAAGTCCGTGGAAGCGAAGTCCGGAAAGCGATAAAGTCACTAGGCCGAAGCCCGAGGAAAGCAGTAAAATGGTCGCGAAGTCCGTGGACGCGATGTCCGGAAAGCGATAAAGTCACTAGCTCGAAGCCCGAGGAAAGCAGTAAAATGGTCGCGAAGTCCGTGGACGCGAAGTCCGGAAAGCAGTAAAGTCACTAGGCCGAAGCCCGAGGAAAGCAGTAAAATGGACGCGAAGTCCGTGGAAGCGAAGTCCGGAAAGCGATAAAGTCACTAGGCCGAAGCCCGAGGAAAGCAGTAAAATGGTCGCGAAGTCCGTGGACGCGAAGTCCGGAAAGCGATAAAGTCACTAGGCCGAAGCCCGAGGAAAGCAGTAAAATGGTCGCGAAGTCCGTGGACGCGAAGTCCGGAAAGCAGTAAAGTCACTAGGCCGAAGCCCGAGGAATGCAGTAAAATGGACGCGAAGTCCGTAGACGCGAAGTCCGGAAAGCGAAAAAGTCACTAGGCCGAAGCCCGAGGAAAGCAGTAAAATGGTCGCGAAGTCCGTGGACGCGATGTCCGGAAAGCGATAAAGTCACTAGCTTGAAGCCCGAGGAAAGCAGTAAAATGGTCGCGAAGTCCGTGGACGCGAAGTCCGGAAAGCGATAAAGTCACTAGTCCGAAGCCCGAGGAAAGCAGTAAAATGGACGCGAAGTCCGTGGACGCGAAGTCCGGAAAGCGATAAAGTCACTAGGCCGAAGCCGAGAAAGCAGTAAAATGGTCGCGAAGTCCGTGGACGCGAAGTCCGGAAAGCGATAAAGTCACTAGGCCGAAGCCCGAGGAAAGCAGTAAAATGGTCGCGAAGTCCGTGGACGCGAAGTCCGGAAAGCGATAAAGTCACTAGGCCGAAGCCCGAGGAAAGCAGTAAAATGGACGCGAAGTCCGTGGACGCGAAGTCCGGAAAGCGATAAAGTCACTAGGCCGAAGCCCGAGGAAAGCAGTAAAATGGTCGCGAAGTCCGTGGACGCGAAGTCCGGAAAGCGATAAAGTCACTAGGCCGAAGCCCGAGGAAAGCAGTAAAATGGTCGCGAAGTCCGTGGACGCGAAGTCCGGAAAGCGTAAAGTCACTAGGCGAAGCCCGAGGAAAGCAGTAAAATGGACGCGAAGTCCGTGGACGCGAAGTCCGGAAAGCGATAAAGTCACTAGGCCGAAGCCCGAGGAAAGCAGTAAAATGGACGCGAAGTCCGTGGACGCGAAGTCCGGAAAGCGATAAAGTCACTAGGCCGAAGCCCGAGGAAAGCAGTAAAATGGTCGCGAAGTCCGTGGACGCGAAGTCCGGAAAGCGATAAAGTCACTAGGCCGAAGCCCGAGGAAAGCAGTAAAATGGACGCGAAGTCCGTGGACGCGAAGTCCGGAAAGCATAAAGTCACTAGGCCGAAGCCCGAGGAAAGCAGTAAAATGGACGCGAAGTCCGTGGACGCGAAGTCCGGAAAGCGATAAAGTCACTAGGCCGAAGCCCGAGGAAAGCAGTAAAATGGACGCGAAGTCCGTGGACGCGAAGTCCGGAAAGCGATAAAGTCACTAGCCGAAGCCCGAGGAAAGCAGTAAAATGGACGCGAAGTCCGTGGACGCGAAGTCCGGAAAGCGATAAAGTCACTAGGCCGAAGCCCGAGGAAAGCAGTAAAATGGACGCGAAGTCCGTGGACGCGAAGTCCGGAAAGCGATAAAGTCACTAGGCCGAAGCCCGAGGAAAGCAGTAAAATGGACGCGAAGTCCGTGGACGCGAAGTCCGGAAAGCAGTAAAGTCACTAGGCCGAAGCCCGAGGAAAGCAGTAAAATGGACGCGAAGTCCGTGGACGCGAAGTCCGGAAAGCGATAAAGTCACTAGGCCGAAGCCCGAGGAAAGCAGTAAAATGGTCGCGAAGTCCGTGGACGCGAAGTCCGGAAAGCGATAAAGTCACTAGGCCGAAGCCCGAGGAAAGCAGTAAAATGGTCGCGAAGTCCGTGGACGCGAAGTCCGGAAAGCAGTAAAGTCACTAGGCCGAAGCCCGAGGAAAGCAGTAAAATGGACGCGAAGTCCGTGGACGCGAAGTCCGGAAAGCGATAAAGTCACTAGGCCGAAGCCCGAGGAAAGCAGTAAAATGGACGCGAAGTCCGTGGACGCGAAGTCCGGAAAGCGATAAAGTCACTAGGCCGAAGCCCGAGGAAAGCAGTAAAATGGACGCGAAGTCCGGAAAGCATAAAGTCACTAGGCCGAAGCCCGAGGAAAGCAGTAAAATGGTCGCGAAGTCCGTGGACGCGAAGTCCGGAAAGCGATAAAGTCACTAGGCCGAAGCCCGAGGAAAGCAGTAAAATGGACGCGAAGTCCGTGGACGCGAAGTCCGGAAAGCAGTAAAGTCACTAGGCCGAAGCCCGAGGAAAGCAGTAAAATGGACGCGAAGTCCGTGGAAGCGAAGTCCGGAAAGCGATAAAGTCACTAGGCCGAAGCCCGAGGAAAGCAGTAAAATGGTCGCGAAGTCCGTGGACGCGATGTCCGGAAAGCGATAAAGTCACTAGCTTGAAGCCCGAGGAAAGCAGTAAAATGGTCGCGAAGTCCGTGGACGCGAAGTCCGGAAAGCAGTAAAGTCACTAGGCCGAAGCCCGAGGAAAGCAGTAAAATGGACGCGAAGTCCGTGGACGCGAAGTCCGGAAAGCGATAAAGTCACTAGGCCGAAGCCCGAGGAAAGCAGTAAAATGGTCGCGAAGTCCGTGGACGCGATGTCCGGAAAGCGATAAAGTCACTAGCTTGAAGCCCGAGGAAAGCAGTAAAATGGTCGCGAAGTCCGTGGACGCGAAGTCCGGAAAGCGATAAAGTCACTAGGCCGAAGCCCGAGGAAAGCAGTAAAATGGACGCGAAGTCCGTGGACGCGAAGTCCGGAAAGCGATAAAGTCACT
The DNA here is from genome assembly GCF_007655135.1 of Punica granatum. Taxonomy (NCBI): domain Eukaryota; kingdom Viridiplantae; phylum Streptophyta; class Magnoliopsida; order Myrtales; family Lythraceae; genus Punica; species Punica granatum. The sequence continues at coordinate 13,285 of NW_022204073.1, forward strand.
AGGCCGAAGCCCGAGGAAAGCAGTAAAATGGTCGCGAAGTCCGTGGACGCGATGTCCGGAAAGCGATAAAGTCACTAGCTTGAAGCCCGAGGAAAGCAGTAAAATGGTCGCGAAGTCCGTGGACGCGAAGTCCGGAAAGCGATAAAGTCACTAGTCCGAAGCCCGAGGAAAGCAGTAAAATGGACGCGAAGTCCGTGGACGCGAAGTCCGGAAAGCGATAAAGTCACTAGGCCGAAGCCCGAGAAAAGCAGTAAAATGGTCGCGAAGTCCGTGGACTCGAAGTCCGGAAAGCGATAAAGTCACTAGGCCGAAGCCCGAGGAAAGCAGTAAAATGGTCGCGAAGTCCGTGGACGCGAAGTCCGGAAAGCGATAAAGTCACTAGGCCGAAGCCCGAGGAAAGCAGTAAAATGGACGCGAAGTCCGTGGACGCGAAGTCCGGAAAGCGATAAAGTCACTAGGCCGAAGCCCGAGGAAAGCAGTAAAATGGTCGCGAAGTCCGTGGACGCGAAGTCCGGAAAGCGATAAAGTCACTAGGCCGAAGCCCGAGGAAAGCAGTAAAATGGTCGCGAAGTCCGTGGACGCGAAGTCCGGAAAGCGAGTAAAGTCACTAGGCCGAAGCCCGAGGAAAGCAGTAAAATGGACGCGAAGTCCGTGGACGCGAAGTCCGGAAAGCGATAAAGTCACTAGGCCGAAGCCCGAGGAAAGCAGTAAAATGGACGCGAAGTCCGTGGACGCGAAGTCCGGAAAGCGATAAAGTCACTAGGCCGAAGCCCGAGGAAAGCAGTAAAATGGTCGCGAAGTCCGTGGACGCGAAGTCCGGAAAGCGATAAAGTCACTAGGCCGAAGCCCGAGGAAAGCAGTAAAATGGACGCGAAGTCCGTGGACGCGAAGTCCGGAAAGCGATAAAGTCACTAGGCCGAAGCCCGAGGAAAGCAGTAAAATGGACGCGAAGTCCGTGGACGCGAAGTCCGGAAAGCGATAAAGTCACTAGGCCGAAGCCCGAGGAAAGCAGTAAAATGGTCGCGAAGTCCGTGGACGCGAAGTCCGGAAAGCGATAAAGTCACTAGGCCGAAGCCCGAGGAAAGTAGTAAAATGGTCGCGAAGTCCGTGGACGCGAAGTCCGGAAAGCGATAAAGTCACTAGGCCGAAGCCCGAGGAAAGCAGTAAAATGGACGCGAAGTCCGTGGACGCGAAGTCCGGAAAGCGATAAAGTCACTAGGCCGAAGCCCGAGGAAAGCAGTAAAATGGACGCGAAGTCCGTGGACGCGAAGTCCGGAAAGCAGTAAAGTCACTAGGCCGAAGCCCGAGGAAAGCAGTAAAATGGACGCGAAGTCCGTGGACGCGAAGTCCGGAAAGCGATAAAGTCACTAGGCCGAAGCCCGAGGAAAGCAGTAAAATGGTCGCGAAGTCCGTGGACGCGAAGTCCGGAAAGCGATAAAGTCACTAGGCCGAAGCCCGAGGAAAGCAGTAAAATGGTCGCGAAGTCCGTGGACGCGAAGTCCGGAAAGCGATAAAGTCACTAGGCCGAAGCCCGAGGAAAGCAGTAAAATGGACGCGAAGTCCGTGGACGCGAAGTCCGGAAAGCGATAAAGTCACTAGGCCGAAGCCCGAGGAAAGCAGTAAAATGGACGCGAAGTCCGTGGACGCGAAGTCCGGAAAGCGATAAAGTCACTAGGCCGAAGCCCGAGGAAAGCAGTAAAATGGACGCGAAGTCCGGAAAGCGATAAAGTCACTAGGCCGAAGCCCGAGGAAAGCAGTAAAATGGACGCGAAGTCCGTGGACGCGAAGTCCGGAAAGCGATAGAGTCACTAGGCCGAAGCCCGAGGAAAGCAGTAAAATGGTCGCGAAGTCCGTGGACGCGAAGTCCGGAAAGCAGTAAAGTCACTAGGCCGAAGCCCGAGGAAAGCAGTAAAATGGACGCGAAGTCCGTGGACGCGAAGTCCGGAAAGCGATAAAGTCACTAGGCCGAAGCCCGAGGAAAGCAGTAAAATGGACGCGAAGTCCGTGGACGCGAAGTCCGGAAAGCGATAAAGTCACTAGGCCGAAGCCCGAGGAAAGCAGTAAAATGGTCGCGAAGTCCGTGGACGCGAAGTCCGGAAAGCGATAAAGTCACTAAGCCGAAGCCCGAGGAAAGCAGTAAAATGGACGCGAAGTCCGTGGACGCGAAGTCCGGAAAGCAGTAAAGTCACTAGGCCGAAGCCCGAGGAAAGCAGTAAAATGGACGCGAAGTCCGTGGACGCGAAGTCCGGAAAGCGATAAAGTCACTAGGCCGAAGCCCGAGGAAAGCAGTAAAATGGTCGCGAAGTCCGTGGACGCGATGTCCGGAAAGCGATAAAGTCACCAGGCCGAAGCCCGAGGAAAGCAGTAAAATGGTCGCGAAGTCCGTGGACGCGAAGTCCGGAAAGCGATAAAGTCACTAGGCCGAAGCCCGAGGAAAGCAGTAAAATGGACGCGAAGTCCGTGGACGCGAAGTCCGGAAAGCGATAAAGTCACTAGGCCGAAGCCCGAGGAAAGCAGTAAAATGGTCGCGAAGTCCGTGGACGCGAAGTCCGGAAAGCGATAAAGTCACTAGGCCGAAGCCCGAGGAAAGCAGTAAAATGGACGCGAAGTCCGTGGACGCGAAGTCCGGAAAGCAGTAAAGTCACTAGGCCGAAGCCCGAGGAAAGCAGTAAAATGGACGCGAAGTCCGTGGACGCGAAGTCCGGAAAGCGATAAAGTCACTAGGCCGAAGCCCGAGGAAAGCAGTAAAATGGTCGCGAAGTCCGTGGACGCGAAGTCCGGAAAGCGATAAAGTCACTAGCCGAAGCCCGAGGAAAGCAGTAAAATGGTCGCGAAGTCCGTGGACGCGAAGTCCGGAAAGCGATAAAGTCACTAGGCCGAAGCCCGAGGAAAGCAGTAAAATGGACGCGAAGTCCGTGGACGCGAAGTCCGGAAAGCGATAAAGTCACTAGGCCGAAGCCCGAGGAAAGCAGTAAAATGGTCGCGAAGTCCGTGGACGCGAAGTCCGGAAAGCGATAAAGTCACTAGGCCGAAGCCCGAGGAAAGCAGTAAAATGGTCGCGAAGTCCGTGGACGCGAAGTCCGGAAAGCAGTAAAGTCACTAGGCCGAAGCCCGAGGAAAGCAGTAAAATGGACGCGAAGTCCGTGGACGCGAAGTCCGGAAAGCGATAAAGTCACTAGGCCGAAGCCCGAGGAAAGCAGTAAAATGGACGCGAAGTCCGTGGACGCGAAGTCCGGAAAGCGATAAAGTCACTAGGCCGAAGCCCGAGGAAAGCAGTAAAATGGACGCGAAGTCCGTGGACGCGAAGTCCGGAAAGCGATAAAGTCACTAGGCCGAAGCCCGAGGAAAGCAGTAAAATGGACGCGAAGTCCGTGGACGCGAAGTCCGGAAAGCGATAAAGTCACTAGGCCGAAGCCCGAGGAAAGCAGTAAAATGGTCGCGAAGTCCGTGGACGCGAAGTCCGGAAAGCGATAAAGTCACTAGGCCGAAGCCCGAGGAAAGCAGTAAAATGGTCGCGAAGTCCGTGGACGCGAAGTCCGGAAAGCGATAAAGTCACTAGGCCGAAGCCCGAGGAAAGCAGTAAAATGGACGCGAAGTCCGTGGACGCGAAGTCCGGAAAGCGATAAAGTCACTAGGCCGAAGCCCGAGGAAAGCAGTAAAATGGACGCGAAGTCCGTGGACGCGAAGTCCGGAAAGCGATAAAGTCACTAGCCGAAGCCCGAGGAAAGCAGTAAAATGGTCGCGAAGTCCGTGGACGCGAAGTCCGGAAAGCGATAAAGTCACTAGGCCGAAGCCCGAGGAAAGCAGTAAAATGGACGCGAAGTCCGTGGACGCGAAGTCCGGAAAGCGATAAAGTCACTAGGCCGAAGCCCGAGGAAAGCAGTAAAATGGTCGCGAAGTCCGTGGACGCGAAGTCCGGAAAGCGATAAAGTCACTAGCCGAAGCCCGAGGAAAGCAGTAAAATGGACGCGAAGTCCGTGGACGCGAAGTCCGGAAAGCGATAAAGTCACTAGGCCGAAGCCCGAGGAAAGCAGTAAAATGGACGCGAAGTCCGTGGACGCGAAGTCCGGAAAGCGATAAAGTCACTAGGCCGAAGCCCGAGGAAAGCAGTAAAATGGTCGCGAAGTCCGTGGACGCGAAGTCCGGAAAGCGATAAAGTCACTAGGCCGAAGCCCGAGGAAAGCAGTAAAATGGTCGCGAAGTCCGTGGACGCGAAGTCCGGAAAGCGATAAAGTCACTAGGCCGAAGCCCGAGGAAAGCAGTAAAATGGACGCGAAGTCCGTGGACGCGAAGTCCGGAAAGCAGTAAAGTCACTAGGCCGAAGCCCGAGGAAAGCAGTAAAATGGTCGCGAAGTCCGTGGACGCGAAGTCCGGAAAGCGATAAAGTCACTAGGCCGAAGCCCGAGGAAAGCAGTAAAATGGACGCGAAGTCCGTGGACGCGAAGTCCGGAAAGCAGTAAAGTCACTAGGCCGAAGCCCGAGGAAAGCAGTAAAATGGACGCGAAGTCCGTGGACGCGAAGTCCGGAAAGCGATAAAGTCACTAGGCCGAAGCCCGAGGAAAGCAGTAAAATGGACGCGAAGTCCGTGGACGCGAAGTCCGGAAAGCGATAAAGTCACTAGGCCGAAGCCCGAGGAAAGCAGTAAAATGGACGCGAAGTCCGTGGACGCGAAGTCCGGAAAGCAGTAAAGTCACTAGGCCGAAGCCCGAGGAAAGCAGTAAAATGGACGCGAAGTCCGTGGACGCGAAGTCCGGAAGCGATAAAGTCACTAGGCCGAAGCCCGAGGAAAGCAGTAAAATGGTCGCGAAGTCCGTGGACGCGAAGTCCGGAAAGCGATAAAGTCACTAGGCCGAAGCCCGAGGAAAGCAGTAAAATGGACGCGAAGTCCGTGGACGCGAAGTCCGGAAAGCGATAAAGTCACTAGGCCGAAGCCCGAGGAAAGCAGTAAAATGGACGCGAAGTCCGTGGACGCGAAGTCCGGAAAGCGATAAAGTCACTAGGCCGAAGCCCGAGGAAAGCAGTAAAATGGTCGCGAAGTCCGTGGACGCGAAGTCCGGAAAGCGATAAAGTCACTAGCCGAAGCCCGAGGAAAGCAGTAAAATGGTCGCGAAGTCCGTGGACGCGAAGTCCGGAAAGCGATAAAGTCACTAGGCCGAAGCCCGAGGAAAGCAGTAAAATGGACGCGAAGTCCGTGGACGCGAAGTCCGGAAAGCGATAAAGTCACTAGGCCGAAGCCCGAGGAAAGCAGTAAAATGGACGCGAAGTCCGTGGACGCGAAGTCCGGAAAGCGATAAAGTCACTAGGCCGAAGCCCGAGGAAAGCAGTAAAATGGTCGCGAAGTCCGTGGACGCGAAGTCCGGAAAGCGATAAAGTCACTAGGCCGAAGCCCGAGGAAAGCAGTAAAATGGACGCGAAGTCCGTGGACGCGAAGTCCGGAAAGCGATAAAGTCACTAGGCCGAAGCCCGAGGAAAGCAGTAAAATGGACGCGAAGTCCGTGGACGCGAAGTCCGGAAAGCGATAAAGTCACTAGGCCGAAGCCCGAGGAAAGCAGTAAAATGGTCGCGAAGTCCGTGGACGCGAAGTCCGGAAAGCGATAAAGTCACTAGGCCGAAGCCCGAGGAAAGCAGTAAAATGGACGCGAAGTCCGTGGACGCGAAGTCCGGAAAGCGATAAAGTCACTAGGCCGAAGCCCGAGGAAAGCAGTAAAATGGACGCGAAGTCCGTGGACGCGAAGTCCGGAAAGCATAAAGTCACTAGGCCGAAGCCCGAGGAAAGCAGTAAAATGGTCGCGAAGTCCGTGGACGCGAAGTCCGGAAAGCGATAAAGTCACTAGGCCGAAGCCCGAGGAAAGCAGTAAAATGGACGCGAAGTCCGTGGACGCGAAGTCCGGAAAGCGATAAAGTCACTAGGCCGAAGCCCGAGGAAAGCAGTAAAATGGACGCGAAGTCCGTGACGCGAAGTCCGGAAAGCGATAAAGTCACTAGGCCGAAGCCCGAGGAAAGCAGTAAAATGGACGCGAAGTCCGTGGACGCGAAGTCCGGAAAGCGATAAAGTCACTAGCCGAAGCCCGAGGAAAGCAGTAAAATGGTCGCGAAGTCCGTGGACGCGAAGTCCGGAAAGCGATAAAGTCACTAGGCCGAAGCCCGAGGAAAGCAGTAAAATGGACGCGAAGTCCGTGGACGCGAAGTCCGGAAAGCGATAAAGTCACTAGGCCGAAGCCCGAGGAAAGCAGTAAAATGGACGCGAAGTCCGTGGACGCGAAGTCCGGAAAGCGATAAAGTCACTAGGCCGAAGCCCGAGGAAAGCAGTAAAATGGACGCGAAGTCCGGAAAGCGATAAAGTCACTAGGCCGAAGCCCGAGGAAAGCAGTAAAATGGTCGCGAAGTCCGTGGACGCGAAGTCCGGAAAGCGATAAAGTCACTAGGCCGAAGCCCGAGGAAAGCAGTAAAATGGACGCGAAGTCCGTGGACGCGAAGTCCGGAAAGCGATAAAGTCACTAGGCCGAAGCCCGAGGAAAGCAGTAAAATGGACGCGAAGTCCGTGGACGCGAAGTCCGGAAAGCGATAAAGTCACTAGGCCGAAGCCCGAGGAAAGCAGTAAAATGGACGCGAAGTCCGTGGACGCGAAGTCCGGAAAGCGATAAAGTCACTAGCCGAAGCCCGAGGAAAGCAGTAAAATGGTCGCGAAGTCCGTGGACGCGAAGTCCGGAAAGCGATAAAGTCACTAGGCCGAAGCCCGAGGAAAGCAGTAAAATGGACGCGAAGTCCGTGGACGCGAAGTCCGGAAAGCGATAAAGTCACTAGGCCGAAGCCCGAGGAAAGCAGTAAAATGGTCGCGAAGTCCGTGGACGCGAAGTCCGGAAAGCGATAAAGTCACTAGGCCGAAGCCCGAGGAAAGCAGTAAAATGGACGCGAAGTCCGTGGACGCGAAGTCCGGAAAGCGATAAAGTCACTAGGCCGAAGCCCGAGGAAAGCAGTAAAATGGACGCGAAGTCCGTGGACGCGAAGTCCGGAAAGCAGTAAAGTCACTAGGCCGAAGCCCGAGGAAAGCAGTAAAATGGACGCGAAGTCCGTGGACGCGAAGTCCGGAAAGCGATAAAGTCACTAGGCCGAAGCCCGAGGAAAGCAGTAAAATGGACGCGAAGTCCGTGGACGCGAAGTCCGGAAAGCAGTAAAGTCACTAGGCCGAAGCCCGAGGAAAGCAGTAAAATGGACGCGAAGTCCGTGGACGCGAAGTCCGGAAAGCGATAAAGTCACTAGGCCGAAGCCCGAGGAAAGCAGTAAAATGGACGCGAAGTCCGTGGACGCGAAGTCCGGAAAGCGATAAAGTCACTAGGCCGAAGCCCGAGGAAAGCAGTAAAATGGTCGCGAAGTCCGTGGACGCGAAGTCCGGAAAGCGATAAAGTCACTAGGCCGAAGCCCGAGGAAAGCAGTAAAATGGACGCGAAGTCCGTGGACGCGAAGTCCGGAAAGCGATAAAGTCACTAGGCCGAAGCCCGAGGAAAGCAGTAAAATGGACGCGAAGTCCGTGGAAGCGAAGTCCGGAAAGCGATAAAGTCACTAGGCCGAAGCCCGAGGAAAGCAGTAAAATGGTCGCGAAGTCCGTGGACGCGAAGTCCGGAAAGCGATAAAGTCACTAGGCCGAAGCCCGAGGAAAGCAGTAAAATGGACGCGAAGTCCGTGGACGCGAAGTCCGGAAAGCGATAAAGTCACTAGGCCGAAGCCCGAGGAAAGCAGTAAAATGGACGCGAAGTCCGTGGACGCGAAGTCCGAAAGCGATAAAGTCACTAGGCCGAAGCCCGAGGAAAGCAGTAAAATGGACGCGAAGTCCGTGGACGCGAAGTCCGGAAAGCGATAAAGTCACTAGGCCGAAGCCCGAGGAAAGCAGTAAAATGGACGCGAAGTCCGGGAAAGCGATAAAGTCACTAGGCCGAAGCCGAGGAAAGCAGTAAAATGGTCGCGAAGTCCGGGACGCGATGTCCGGAAAGCGATAAAGTCACTAGGCCGAAGCCGAGGAAAGCAGTAAAATGGCGCGAAGTCCGTGGACGCGAAGTCCGGAAAGCGATAAAGTCACTAGGCCGAAGCCCGAGGAAAGCAGTAAAATGGACGCGAAGTCCGTGGACGCGAAGTCCGGAAAGCGATAAAGTCACTAGGCCGAAGCCCGAGGAAAGCAGTAAAATGGACGCGAAGTCCGTGGACGCGAAGTCCGGAAAGCGATAAAGTCACTAGGCCGAAGCCCGAGGAAAGCAGTAAAATGGACGCGAAGTCCGTGGACGCGAAGTCCGGAAAGCGATAAAGTCACTAGGCCGAAGCCCGAGGAAAGCAGTAAAATAGGCCGAAGCCCGAGAAAGCAGTAAAATGGACGCGAAGTCCGGAAAGCGATAAAGTCACTAGGCCGAAGCCGAGGAAAGCAGTAAAATGGACGCGAAGTCCGTGGACGCGAAGTCCGGAAAGCGATAAAGTCACTAGGCCGAAGCCCGAGGAAAGCAGTAAAATGGACGCGAAGTCCGTGGACGCGAAGTCCGGAAAGCGATAAAGTCACTAGGCCGAAGCCCGAGGAAAGCAGTAAAATGGACGCGAAGTCCGTGGACGCGAAGTCCGGAAAGCGATAAAGTCACTAGGCCGAAGCCCGAGGAAAGCAGTAAAATGGACGCGAAGTCCGTGGACGCGAAGTCCGGAAAGCGATAAAGTCACTAGGCCGAAGCCCGAGGAAAGCAGTAAAGTCACTAGGCCGAAGCCCGAGAAAGCAGTAAAATGGACGCGAAGTCCGGAAAGCGATAAAGTCACTAGGCCGAAGCCCGAGGAAAGCAGTAAAATGGACGCGAAGTCCGTGGACGCGAAGTCCGGAAAGCGATAAAGTCACTAGGCCGAAGCCCGAGGAAAGCAGTAAAATGGACGCGAAGTCCGGAAAGCGATAAAGTCACTAGGCCGAAGCCCGAGGAAAGCAGTAAAATGGTCGGGAAGTCCGGAAAGGGATAAAGTCACTAGGCCGAAGCCCGAGGAAAGCAGTAAAATGGACGCGAAGTCCGGAAAGCGATAAAGTCACTAGGCCGAAGCCCGAGGAAAGCAGTAAAATGGACGCGAAGTCCGTGGACGCGAAGTCCGGAAAGCGATAAAGTCACTAGGCCGAAGCCCGAGGAAAGCAGTAAAATGGACGCGAAGTCCGTGGACGCGAAGTCCGGAAAGCGATAAAGTCACTAGGCCGAAGCCCGAGGAAAGCAGTAAAATGGACGCGAAGTCCGTGGACGCGAAGTCCGGAAAGCGATAAAGTCACTAGGCGCGAAGCCCGAGGAAAGCAGTAAAATGGACGCGAAGTCCGTGGACGCGAAGTCCGGAAAGCGATAAAGTCACTAGGCCGAAGCCCGAGGAAAGCAGTAAAATGGACGCGAAGTCCGTGGACGCGAAGTCCGGAAAGCGATAAAGTCACTAGGCCGAAGCCCGAGGAAAGCAGTAAAATGGACGCGAAGTCCGTGGACGCGAAGTCCGGAAAGCGATAAAGTCACTAGGCCGAAGCCCGAGGAAAGCAGTAAAATGGACGCGAAGTCCGTGGACGCGAAGTCCGGAAAGCGATAAAGTCACTAGGCCGAAGCCCGAGGAAAGCAGTAAAATGGACGCGAAGTCCGTGGACGCGAAGTCCGGAAAGCGATAAAGTCACTAGGCCGAAGCCCGAGGAAAGCAGTAAAATGGACGCGAAGTCCGTGGACGCGAAGTCCGGAAAGCGATAAAGTCACTAGGCCGAAGCCCGAGGAAAGCAGTAAAATGGACGCGAAGTCCGTGGACGCGAAGTCCGGAAAGCGATAAAGTCACTAGGCCGAAGCCCGAGGAAAGCAGTAAAATGGACGCGAAGTCCGTGGACGCGAAGTCCGGAAAGCGATAAAGTCACTAGGCCGAAGCCCGAGGAAAGCAGTAAAATGGACGCGAAGTCCGTGGACGCGAAGTCCGGAAAGCGATAAAGTCACTAGGCCGAAGCCCGAGGAAAGCAGTAAAATGGAAGCCCGCGAAAGTCCGTGGACGCGAAGTCCGGAAAGCGATAAAGTCACTAGGCCGAAGCCCGAGGAAAGCAGTAAAATGGACGCGAAGTCCGTGGACGCGAAGTCCGGAAAGCGATAAAGTCACTAGGCCGAAGCCGAGGAAAGCAGTAAAATGGACGCGAAGTCCGTGGACGCGAAGTCCGGAAAGCGATAAAGTCACTAGGCCGAAGCCCGAGGAAAGCAGTAAAATGGACGCGAAGTCCGTGGACGCGAAGTCCGGAAAGCGATAAAGTCACTAGGCCGAAGCCCGAGGAAAGCAGTAAAATGGACGCGAAGTCCGTGGACGCGAAGTCCGGAAAGCGATAAAGTCACTAGGCCGAAGCCCGAGGAAAGCAGTAAAATGGACGCGAAGTCCGTGGACGCGAAGTCCGGAAAGCGATAAAGTCACTAGGCCGAAGCCCGAGGAAAGCAGTAAAATGGACGCGAAGTCCGTGGACGCGAAGTCCGGAAAGCGATAAAGTCACTAGGCCGAAGCCCGAGGAAAGCAGTAAAATGGACGCGAAGTCCGTGGACGCGAAGTCCGGAAAGCGATAAAGTCACTAGGCCGAAGCCCGAGGAAAGCAGTAAAATGGACGCGAAGTCCGTGGACGCGAAGTCCGGAAAGCGATAAAGTCACTAGGCCGAAGCCCGAGGAAAGCAGTAAAATGGACGCGAAGTCCGTGGACGCGAAGTCCGGAAAGCGATAAAGTCACTAGGCCGAAGCCCGAGGAAAGCAGTAAAATGGACGCGAAGTCCGGAAAGCAGTAAAGTCACTAGGCCGAAGCCCGAGGAAAGCAGTAAAATGGACGCGAAGTCCGGAAAGCGATAAAGTCACTAGGCCGAAGCCCGAGGAAAGCAGTAAAATGGACGCGAAGTCCGTGGACGCGAAGTCCGGAAAGCGATAAAGTCACTAGGCCGAACGAGGAAAAGCAGTAAAATGGACGCGAAGTCCGTGGACGCGAAGTCCGGAAAGCGATAAAGTCACTAGGCCGAAGCCCGAGGAAAGCAGTAAAATGGACGCGAAGTCCGTGGACGCGAAGTCCGGAAAGCGATAAAGTCACTAGGCCGAAGCCCGAGGAAAGCAGTAAAATGGACGCGAAGTCCGTGGACGCGAAGTCCGGAAAGCGATAAAGTCACTAGGCCGAAGCCCGAGGAAAGCAGTAAAATGGGCGCGAAGTCCGGAAAGCGATAAAGTCACTAGGCCGAAGCCCGAGGAAAGCAGTAAAATGGACGCGAAGTCCGTGGACGCGAAGTCCGGAAAGCGATAAAGTCACTAGGCCGAAGCCCGAGGAAAGCAGTAAAATGGACGCGAAGTCCGTGGACGCGAAGTCCGGAAAGCGATAAAGTCACTAGGCCGAAGCCCGAGGAAAGCAGTAAAATGGACGCGAAGTCCGGAAAGCGATAAAGTCACTAGGCCGAAGCCCGAGGAAAGCAGTAAAATGGACGCGAAGTCCGTGGACGCGAAGTCCGGAAAGCGATAAAGTCACTAGGCCGAAGCCCGAGGAAAGCAGTAAAATGGACGCGAAGTCCGGAAAGCGATAAAGTCACTAGGCCGAAGCCCGAGGAAAGCAGTAAAATGGACGCGAAGTCCGTGGACGCGAAGTCCGGAAAGCGATAAAGTCACTAGGCCGAAGCCCGAGGAAAGCAGTAAAATGGACGCGAAGTCCGTGGACGCGAAGTCCGGAAAGCGATAAAGTCACTAGGCCGAAGCCCGAGGAAAGCAGTAAAATGGACGCGAAGTCCGTGGACGCGAAGTCCGGAAAGCGATAAAGTCACTAGGCCGAAGCCCGAGGAAAGCAGTAAAATGGACGCGAAGTCCGTGGACGCGAAGTCCGGAAAGCGATAAAGTCACTAGGCCGAAGCCCGAGGAAAGCAGTAAAATGGACGCGAAGTCCGTGGACGCGAAGTCCGGAAAGCGATAAAGTCACTAGGCCGAAGCCCGAGGAAAGCAGTAAAATGGACGCGAAGTCCGTGGACGCGAAGTCCGGAAAGCGATAAAGTCACTAGGCCGAAGCCCGAGGAAAGCAGTAAAATGGACGCGAAGTCCGTGGACGCGAAGTCCGGAAAGCGATAAAGTCACTAGGCCGAAGCCCGAGGAAAGCAGTAAAATGGACGCGAAGTCCGGAAAGCGATAAAGTCACTAGGCCGAAGCCCGAGGAAAGCAGTAAAATGGACGCGAAGTCCGTGGACGCGAAGTCCGGAAAGCGATAAAGTCACTAGGCCGAAGCGACCGGGAAAGCAGTAAAATGGACGCGAAGTCCGGAAAGCGATAAAGTCACTAGGCCGAAGCCCGAGGAAAGCAGTAAAATGGACGCGAAGTCCGTGGACGCGAAGTCCGGAAAGCGATAAAGTCACTAGGCCGAAAGAAGAGGAAAGCAATAAACGTGGACGCGAAGTCCGGAAAGCGATAAAGTCACTAGGCCGAAGCCCGAGGAAAGCAGTAAAATGGACGCGAAGTCCGTGGACGCGAAGTCCGGAAAGCGATAAAGTCACTAGGCCGAAGCCCGAGGAAAGCAGTAAAATGGACGCGAAGTCCGTGGACGCGAAGTCCGGAAAGCGATAAAGTCACTAGGCCGAAGCCCGAGGAAAGCAGTAAAATGGACGCGAAGTCCGTGGACGCGAAGTCCGGAAAGCGATAAAGTCACTAGGCCGAAGCCCGAGGAAAGCAGTAAAATGGACGCGAAGTCCGTGGACGCGAAGTCCGGAAAGCGATAAAGTCACTAGGCCGAAGCCCGAGGAAAGCAGTAAAATGGACGCGAAGTCCGTGGACGCGAAGTCCGGAAAGCGATAAAGTCACTAGGCCGAAGCCCGAGGAAAGCAGTAAAATGGACGCGAAGTCCGTGGACGCGAAGTCCGGAAAGCGATAAAGTCACTAGGCCGAAGCCCGAGGAAAGCAGTAAAATGGACGCGAAGTCCGTGGACGCGAAGTCCGGAAAGCGATAAAGTCACTAGGCCGAAGCCCGAGGAAAGCAGTAAAATGGACGCGAAGTCCGTGGACGCGAAGTCCGGAAAGCGATAAAGTCACTAGGCCGAAGCCCGAGGAAAGCAGTAAAATGGACGCGAAGTCCGTGGACGCGAAGTCCGGAAAGCGATAAAGTCACTAGGCCGAAGCCCGAGGAAAGCAGTAAAAATGGACGCGAAGTCCGTGGACGCGAAGTCCGGAAAGCGATAAAGTCACTAGGCCGAAGCCCGAGGAAAGCAGTAAAATAGGGAGCCCGAGAAAGCAGTGGACGCGAAGTCCGGAAAGCGATAAAGTCACTAGGCCGAAGCCCGAGGAAAGCAGTAAAATGGACGCGAAGTCCGTGGACGCGAAGTCCGGAAAGCGATAAAGTCACTAGGCCGAAGCCCGAGGAAAGCAGTAAAATGGACGCGAAGTCCGGAAAGCGATAAAGTCACTAGGCCGAAGCCCGAGGAAAGCGGTAAAATGGACGCGAAGTCCGGAAAGCGATAAAGTCACTAGGCCGAAGCCCGAGGAAAGCAGTAAAAAAATGGACGCGAAGTCCGGAAAGCGATAAAGTCACTAGGCCGAAGCCCGAGGAAAGCAGTAAAATGGACGCGAAGTCCGTGGACGCGAAGTCCGGAAAGCGATAAAGTCACTAGGCCGAAGCCCGAGGAAAGCAGTAAAATGGACGCGAAGTCCGTGGACGCGAAGTCCGGAAAGCGATAAAGTCACTAGGCCGAAGCCCGAGGAAAGCAGTAAAATGGACGCGAAGTCCGTGGACGCGAAGTCCGGAAAGCGATAAAGTCACTAGGCCGAAGCCCGAGGAAAGCAGTAAAATGGACGCGAAGTCCGTGGACGCGAAGTCCGGAAAGCGATAAAGTCACTAGGCCGAAGCCCGAGGAAAGCAGTAAAATGGACGCGAAGTCCGTGGACGCGAAGTCCGGAAAGCGATAAAGTCACTAGGCCGAAGACCGAGGAAAGCAGTAAAATGGACGCGAAGTCCGTGGACGCGAAGTCCGGAAAGCGATAAAGTCACTAGGCCGAAGCCCGAGGAAAGCAGTAAAATGGACGCGAAGTCCGTGGACGCGAAGTCCGGAAAGCGATAAAGTCACTAGGCCGAAGCCCGAGGAAAGCAGTAAAATGGACGCGAAGTCCGTGGACGCGAAGTCCGGAAAGCGATAAAGTCACTAGGCCGAAGCCCGAGGAAAGCAGTAAAATGGACGCGAAGTCCGTGGACGCGAAGTCCGGAAAGCGATAAAGTCACTAGGCCGAAGCCCGAGGAAAGCAGTAAAATGGACGCGAAGTCCGTGGACGCGAAGTCCGGAAAGCGATAAAGTCACTAGGCCGAAGCCCGAGGAAAGCAGTAAAATGGACGCGAAGTCCGTGGACGCGAAGTCCGGAAAGCGATAAAGTCACTAGGCCGAAGCCCGAGGAAAGCAGTAAAATGGACGCGAAGTCCGTGGACGCGAAGTCCGGAAAGCGATAAAGTCACTAGGCCGAAGCCCGAGGAAAGCAGTAAAGTCACTAGGCCGAAGCCCGAGGAAAGCGGTAAAATGGACGCGAAGTCCGGAAAGCGATAAAGTCACTAGGCCGAAGCCCGAGGAAAGCAGTAAAATGGACGCGAAGTCCGTGGACGCGAAGTCCGGAAAGCGATAAAGTCACTAGGCCGAAGCCCGAGGAAAGCAGTAAAATGGACGCGAAGTCCGTGGACGCGAAGTCCGGAAAGCGATAAAGTCACTAGGCCGAAGCCCGAGGAAAGCAGTAAAATGGACGCGAAGTCCGTGGACGCGAAGTCCGGAAAGCGATAAAGTCACTAGGCCGAAGCCCGAGGAAAGCAGTAAAATGGACGCGAAGTCCGTGGACGCGAAGTCCGGAAAGCGATAAAGTCACTAGGCCGAAGCCCGAGGAAAGCAGTAAAATGGACGCGAAGTCCGTGGACGCGAAGTCCGGAAAGCGATAAAGTCACTAGGCCGAAGCCCGAGGAAAGCAGTAAAATGGACGCGAAGTCCGTGGACGCGAAGTCCGGAAAGCGATAAAGTCACTAGGCCGAAGCCCGAGGAAAGCAGTAAAATGGACGCGAAGTCCGGAAAGCGAAAAGTCACTAGGCCGAAGCCCGAGGAAAGCAGTAAAATGGACGCGAAGTCCGTGGTCCGGAAGCGGATAAAGTCACTAGGCCGAAGCCGAGGAGGAAAGCAGTAAAATGGACGCGAAGTCCGGAAAGCGATAAAGTCACTAGGCCGAAGCCCGAGGAAAGCAGTAAAATGGACGCGAAGTCCGTGGACGCGAAGTCCGGAAAGCGATAAAGTCACTAGGCCGAAGCCCGAGGAAAGCAGTAAAATGGACGCGAAGTCCGTGGACGCGAAGTCCGGAAAGCGATAAAGTCACTAGGCCGAAGCCCGAGGAAAGCAGTAAAATGGACGCGAAGTCCGTGGACGCGAAGTCCGGAAAGCGATAAAGTCACTAGGCCGAAGCCCGAGGAAAGCAGTAAAATGGACGCGAAGTCCGTGGACGCGAAGTCCGGAAAGCGATAAAGTCACTAGGCCGAAGCCCGAGGAAAGCAGTAAAATGGACGCGAAGTCCGTGGACGCGAAGTCCGGAAAGCGATAAAGTCACTAGGCCGAAGCCCGAGGAAAGCAGTAAAATGGACGCGAAGTCCGTGGACGCGAAGTCCGGAAAGCGATAAAGTCACTAGGCCGAAGCCCGAGGAAAGCAGTAAAATGGACGCGAAGTCCGTGGACGCGAAGTCCGGAAAGCGATAAAGTCACTAGGCCGAAGCCCGAGGAAAGCAGTAAAATGGACGCGAAGTCCGTGGACGCGAAGTCCGGAAAGCGATAAAGTCACTAGGCCGAAGCCCGAGGAAAGCAGTAAAATGGACGCGAAGTCCGTGGACGCGAAGTCCGGAAAGCGATAAAGTCACTAGGCGAAGCCCGAGGAAAGCAGTAAAATGGACGCGAAGTCCGTGGACGCGAAGTCCGGAAAGCGATAAAGTCACTAGGCCGAAGCCCGAGGAAAGCAGTAAAATGGACGCGAAGTCCGTGGACGCGAAGTCCGGAAAGCGATAAAGTCACTAGGCCGAAGCCCGAGGAAAGCAGTAAAATGGACGCGAAGTCCGTGGACGCGAAGTCCGGAAAGCGATAAAGTCACTAGGCCGAAGCCCGAGGAAAGCAGTAAAATGGACGCGAAGTCCGGAAAGCGATAAAGTCACTAGGCCGAAGCCCGAGGAAAGCAGTAAAATGGACGCGAAGTCCGTGGACGCGAAGTCCGGAAAGCGATAAAGTCACTAGGCCGAAGCCCGAGGAAAGCAGTAAAATGGACGCGAAGTCCGTGGACGCGAAGTCCGGAAAGCGATAAAGTCACTAGGCCGAAGCCCGAGGAAAGCAGTAAAATGGACGCGAAGTCCGTGGACGCGAAGTCCGGAAAGCGATAAAGTCACTAGGCCGAAGCCCGAGGAAAGCAGTAAAATGGACGCGAAGTCCGTGGACGCGAAGTCCGGAAAGCGATAAAGTCACTAGGCCGAAGCCGAGGAAAGCAGTAAAATGGACGCGAAGTCCGTGGACGCGAAGTCCGGAAAGCGATAAAGTCACTAGGCCGAAGCCCGAGGAAAGCAGTAAAATGGACGCGAAGTCCGTGGACGCGAAGTCCGGAAAGCGATAAAGTCACTAGGCCGAAGCCCGAGGAAAGCAGTAAAATGGACGCGAAGTCCGTGGACGCGAAGTCCGGAAAGCGATAAAGTCACTAGGCCGAAGCCCGAGGAAAGCAGTAAAATGGACGCGAAGTCCGGAAAGCGATAAAGTCACTAGGCCGAAGCCCGAGGAAAGCAGTAAAATGGACGCGAAGTCCGTGGACGCGAAGTCCGGAAAGCGATAAAGTCACTAGGCCGAAGCCCGAGGAAAGCAGTAAAATGGCCGAAGCCCGAAAAGCAGTGGACGCGAAGTCCGGAAAGCGATAAAGTCACTAGGCCGAAGCCCGAGGAAAGCAGTAAAATGGACGCGAAGTCCGTGGACGCGAAGTCCGGAAAGCGATAAAGTCACTAGGCCGAAGCCGAGGAAAGCAGTAAAATGGACGCGAAGTCCGTGGACGCGAAGTCCGGAAAGCGATAAAGTCACTAGGCCGAAGCCCGAGGAAAGCAGTAAAATGGACGCGAAGTCCGTGGACGCGAAGTCCGGAAAGCGATAAAGTCACTAGGCCGAAGCCCGAGGAAAGCAGTAAAATGGACGCGAAGTCCGTGGACGCGAAGTCCGGAAAGCGATAAAGTCACTAGGCCGAAGCCCGAGGAAAGCAGTAAAATGGACGCGAAGTCCGTGGACGCGAAGTCCGGAAAGCGATAAAGTCACTAGGCCGAAGCCGAGGAAAGCAGTAAGTCACTAGGCGAAGCCGAGAAAGCAGTAAAATGGACGCGAAGTCCGGAAAGCGATAAAGTCACTAGGCCGAAGCCCGAGGAAAGCAGTAAAATGGACGCGAAGTCCGTGGACGCGAAGTCCGGAAAGCGATAAAGTCACTAGGCCGAAGCCCGAGGAAAGCAGTAAAATGGACGCGAAGTCCGTGGACGCGAAGTCCGGAAAGCGATAAAGTCACTAGGCCGAAGCCCGAGGAAAGCAGTAAAATGGACGCGAAGTCCGTGGACGCGAAGTCCGGAAAGCGATAAAGTCACTAGGCCGAAGCCCGAGGGAGGGGGGGGGGGGGGGGGAAAAAGCGCGAAGCCCGAGGAAAGCAGTAAAATGGACGCGAAGTCCGTGGACGCGAAGTCCGGAAAGCAGTAAAGTCACTAGGCCGAAGCCCGAGGAAAGCAGTAAAATGGACGCGAAGTCCGTGGACGCGAAGTCCGGAAAGCGATAAAGTCACTAGGCCGAAGCCCGAGGAAAGCAGTAAAATGGACGCGAAGTCCGTGGACGCGAAGTCCGGAAAGCGATAAAGTCACTAGGCCGAAGCCCGAGGAAAGCAGTAAAATGGACGCGAAGTCCGGAAAGCGATAAAGTCACTAGGCCGAAGCCCGAGGAAAGCAGTAAAATGGTCGCGAAGTCCGGAAAGCGATAAAGTCACTAGGCCGAAGCCCGAGGAAAGCGGTAAAATGGACACGAAGTCCGGAAAGCGATAAAGTCACTAGGCCGAAGCCCGAGGAAAGCAGTAAAATGGACGCGAAGTCCGTGGACGCGAAGTCCGGAAAGCGATGAAGTCACTAGGCCGAAGCCCGAGGAAGGCAGTAAAATGGACGCGAAGTCCGGAAAGCAATAAAGTCACTAGGCCGAAGCCCGAGGAAAGCAGTAAAATGGACGCGAAGTCCGTGGACGCGAAGTCCGGAAAGCGATAAAGTCACTAGGCCGAAGCCAGAGGAAAGCAGTAAAATGGACGCGAAGTCCGTGGACGCGAAGTCCGGAAAGCGATAAAGTCACTAGGCCGAAGCCGAGGAAAGCAGTAAAATGGACGCGAAGTCCGTGGACGCGAAGTCCGGAAAGCGATAAAGTCACTAGGCCGAAGCCCGAGGAAAGCAGTAAAATGGACGCGAAGTCCGTGGACGCGAAGTCCGGAAAGCGATAAAGTCACTAGGCCGAAGCCCGAGGAAAGCAGTAAAATGGACGCGAAGTCCGTGGACGCGAAGTCCGGAAAGCGATAAAGTAAAGTCACTAGGCCGAAGCCCGAGGAAAGCAGTAAAATGGACGCGAAGTCCGTGGACGCGAAGTCCGGAAAGCGATAAAGTCACTAGGCCGAAGCCCGGAAAGCAGTAAAATGGACGCGAAGTCCGTGGACGCGAAGTCCGGAAAGCGATAAAGTCACTAGGCCGAAGCCCGAGGAAAGCAGTAAAATGGACGCGAAGTCCGTGGACGCGAAGTCCGGAAAGCGATAAAGTCACTAGGCCGAAGCCCGAGGAAAGCAGTAAAATGGACGCGAAGTCCGTGGACGCGAAGTCCGGAAAGCGATAAAGTCACTAGGCCGAAGCCCGAGGAAAGCAGTAAAATGGACGCGAAGTCCGTGGACGCGAAGTCCGGAAAGCGATAAAGTCACTAGGCCGAAGCCCGAGGAAAGCAGTAAAATGGACGCGAAGTCCGTGGACGCGAAGTCCGGAAAGCGATAAAGTCACTAGGCCGAAGCCCGAGGAAAGCAGTAAAATGGACACGAAGTCCGTGGACGCGAAGTCCGGAAAGCGATAAAGTCACTAGGCCGAAGCCCGAGGAAAGCAGTAAAATGGACGCGAAGTCCGTGGACGCGAAGTCCGGAAAGCGATAAAGTCACTAGCCGAAGCCCGAGGAAAGCAGTAAAGTCAATAGGCGAAGCCCGAGAAAGCAGTAAAATGGACGCGAAGTCCGGAAAGCGATAAAGTCACTAGGCCGAAGCCCGAGGAAAGCAGTAAAATGGACGCGAAGTCCGTGGACGCGAAGTCCGGAAAGCGATAAAGTCACTAGGCCGAAGCCCGAGGAAAGCAGTAAAATGGACGCGAAGTCCGTGGACGCGAAGTCCGGAAAGCAATAAAGTCACTAGGCCGAAGCCCGAGGAAAGCAGTAAAATGGACGCGAAGTCCGTGGACGCGAAGTCCGGAAAGCGATAAAGTCACTAGGCCGAAGCCCGAGGAAAGCAGTAAAATGGACGCGAAGTCCGTGGACGCGAAGTCCGGAAAGCGATAAAGTCACTAGCCGAAGCCCGAGGAAAGCAGTAAAATGGATGCGAAGTCCGTGGACGCGAAGTCCGGAAAGCGATAAAGTCACTAGGCCGAAGCCCGAGGAAAGCAGTAAAATGGACGCGAAGTCCGTGGACGCGAAGTCCGGAAAGCGATAAAGTCACTAGGCCGAAGCCCGAGGAAAGCAGTAAAATGGACGCGAAGTCCGGAAAGCGATAAAGTCACTAGGCCGAAGCCCGAGGAAAGCAGTAAAATGGTCGCGAAGTCCGGAAAGCGATAAAGTCACTAGGCCGAAGCCCGAGGAAAGCAGTAAAATGGACGCGAAGTCCGGAAAGCGATAAAGTCACTAGGCCGAAGCCCGAGGAAAGCAGTAAAATGGACGCGAAGTCCGTGGACGCGAAGTCCGGAAAGCGATAAAGTCACTAGGCCGAAGCCCGAGGAAAGCAGTAAAATGGACGCGAAGTCCGTGGACGCGAAGTCCGGAAAGCGATAAAGTCACTAGGCCGAAGCCCGAGGAAAGCAGTAAAATGGACGCGAAGTCCGTGGACGCGAAGTCCGGAAAGCGATAAAGTCACTAGGCCGAAGCCCGAGGAAAGCAGTAAAATGGACGCGAAGTCCGTGGACGCGAAGTCCGGAAAGCGATAAAGTCACTAGGCCGAAGCCCGAGGAAAGCAGTAAAATGGACGCGAAGTCCGTGGACGCGAAGTCCGGAAAGCGATAAAGTCACTAGGCCGAAGCCCGAGGAAAGCAGTAAAATGGACGCGAAGTCCGTGGACGCGAAGTCCGGAAAGCGATAAAGTCACTAGGCCGAAGCCCGAGGAAAGCAGTAAAATGGACGCGAAGTCCGGAAAGCGATAATGTCACTAGGCCGAAGCCGAGGAAAGCAGTAAAATGGACGCGAAGTCCGTGGACGCGAAGTCCGGAAAGCGATAAAGTCACTAGGCCGAAGCCCGAGGAAAGCAGTAAAATGGACGCGAAGTCCGTGGACGCGAAGTCCGAAAGCGATAAAGTCACTAGGCCGAAGCCCGAGGAAAGCAGTAAAATGGACGCGAAGTCCGTGGACGCGAAGTCCGGAAAGCGATAAAGTCACTAGGCCGAAGCCCGAGGAAAGCAGTAAAATGGACGCGAAGTCCGTGGACGCGAAGTCCGGAAAGCGATAAAGTCACTAGGCCGAAGCCGAGGAAAGCAGTAAAATGGACGCGAAGTCCGTGGACGCGAAGTCCGGAAAGCGATAAAGTCACTAGCCGAAGCCCGAGGAAAGCAGTAAAATGGACGCGAAGTCCGTGGACGCGAAGTCCGGAAAGCGATAAAGTCACTAGGCCGAAGCCCGAGGAAAGCAGAAATGGACGCGAAGTCCGTGGACGCGAAGTCCGGAAAGCGATAAAGTCACTAGGCCGAAGCCCGAGGAAAGCAGTAAAATGGACGCGAAGTCCGTGGACGCGAAGTCCGGAAAGCGATAAAGTCACTAGGCCGAAGCCCGAGGAAAGCAGTAAAATGGACGCGAAGTCCGTGGACGCGAAGTCCGGAAAGCGATAAAGTCACTAGGCCGAAGCCGAGGAAAGCAGTAAAATGGACGCGAAGTCCGTGGACGCGAAGTCCGGAAAGCGATAAAGTCACTAGGCCGAAGCCCGAGGAAAGCAGTAAAATGGACGCGAAGTCCGTGGACGCGAAGTCCGGAAAGCGATAAAGTCACTAGGCCGAAGCCCGAGGAAAGCAGTAAAATGGACGCGAAGTCCGTGGACGCGAAGTCCGGAAAGCGATAAAGTCACTAGGCCGAAGCCCGAGGAAAGCAGTAAAATGGACGCGAAGTCCGTGGACGCGAAGTCCGGAAAGCGATAAAGTCACTAGGCCGAAGCCCGAGGAAAGCAGTAAAATGGACGCGAAGTCCGGAAGCGATAAAGTCACTAGGCCGAAGCCCGAGGAAAGCAGTAAAATGGACGCGAAGTCCGTGGACGCGAAGTCCGGAAAGCGATAAAGTCACTAGGCCGAAGCCCGAGGAAAGCAGTAAAATGGACGCGAAGTCCGTGGACGCGAAGTCCGGAAAGCGATAAAGTCACTAGGCCGAAGCCCGAGGAAAGCAGTAAAATGGACGCGAAGTCCGTGGACGCGAAGTCCGGAAAGCGATAAAGTCACTAGGCCGAAGCCCGAGGAAAGCAGTAAAATGGACGCGAAGTCGTGGACGCGAAGTCCGGAAAGCGATAAAGTCACTAGGCCGAAGCCCGAGGAAAGCAGTAAAATGGACGCGAAGTCCGTGGACGCGAAGTCCGGAAAGCGATAAAGTCACTAGGCGAAGCCCGAGGAAAGCAGTAAAATGGACGCGAAGTCCGTGGACGCGAAGTCCGGAAAGCGATAAAGTCACTAGGCCGAAGCCCGAGGAAAGCAGTAAAATGGACGCGAAGTCCGTGGACGCGAAGTCCGGAAAGCGATAAAGTCACTAGGCCGAAGCCCGAGGAAAGCAGTAAAATGGACGCGAAGTCCGTGGACGCGAAGTCCGGAAAGCGATAAAGTCACTAGGCCGAAGCCCGAGGAAAGCAGTAAAATGGACGCGAAGTCCGTGGACGCGAAGTCCGGAAAGCGATAAAGTCACTAGGCCGAAGCCCGAGGAAAGCAGTAAAATGGACGCGAAGTCCGTGGACGCGAAGTCCGGAAAGCGATAAAGTCACTAGGCCGAAGCCGAGGAAAGCAGTAAAATGGACGCGAAGTCCGTGGACGCGAAGTCCGGAAAGCGATAAAGTCACTAGGCCGAAGCCCGAGGAAAGCAGTAAAATGGACGCGAAGTCCGTGGACGCGAAGTCCGGAAAGCGATAAAGTCACTAGGCCGAAGCCCGAGGAAAGCAGTAAAATGGACGCGAAGTCCGTGGACGCGAAGTCCGGAAAGCGATAAAGTCACTAGGCCGAAGCCCGAGGAAAGCAGTAAAATGGACGCGAAGTCCGTGGACGCGAAGTCCGGAAAGCGATAAAGTCACTAGGCCGAAGCCCGAGGAAAGCAGTAAAATGGACGCGAAGTCCGTGGACGCGAAGTCCGGAAAGCGATAAAGTCACTAGGCCGAAGCCCGAGGAAAGCAGTAAAATGGACGCGAAGTCCGTGGACGCGAAGTCCGGAAAGCGATAAAGTCACTAGGCCGAAGCCCGAGGAAAGCAGTAAAATGGACGCGAAGTCCGTGGACGCGAAGTCCGGAAAGCGATAAAGTCACTAGGCCGAAGCCCGAGGAAAGCAGTAAAATGGACGCGAAGTCCGTGGACGCGAAGTCCGGAAAGCGATAAAGTCACTAGGCCGAAGCCCGAGGAAAGCAGTAAAATGGACGCGAAGTCCGTGGACGCGAAGTCCGGAAAGCGATAAAGTCACTAGGCCGAAGCCCGAGGAAAGCAGTAAAATGGACGCGAAGTCCGGAAAGCGATAAAGTCACTAGGCCGAAGCCCGAGGAAAGCAGTAAAATGGACGCGAAGTCCGTGGACGCGAAGTCCGGAAAGCGATAAAGTCACTAGGCCGAAGCCCGAGGAAAGCAGTAAAATGGACGCGAAGTCCGTGGACGCGAAGTCCGGAAAGCGATAAAGTCACTAGGCCGAAGCCCGAGGAAAGCAGTAAAATGGACGCGAAGTCCGTGGACGCGAAGTCCGGAAAGCGATAAAGTCACTAGGCCGAAGCCCGAGGAAAGCAGTAAAATGGACGCGAAGTCCGTGGACGCGAAGTCCGGAAAGCGATAAAGTCACTAGGCCGAAGCCCGAGGAAAGCAGTAAAATGGACGCGAAGTCCGTGGACGCGAAGTCCGGAAAGCGATAAAGTCACTAGGCCGAAGCCCGAGGAAAGCAGTAAAATGGACGCGAAGTCCGTGGACGCGAAGTCCGGAAAGCGATAAAGTCACTAGGCCGAAGCCCGAGGAAAGCAGTAAATGGACGCGAAGTCCGTGGACGCGAAGTCCGGAAAGCGATAAAGTCACTAGGCCGAAGCCCGAGGAAAGCAGTAAAATGGACGCGAAGTCCGTGGACGCGAAGTCCGGAAGCGATAAAGTCACTAGGCCGAAGCCCGAGGAAAGCAGTAAAATGGACGCGAAGTCCGTGGACGCGAAGTCCGGAAAGCGATAAAGTCACTAGGCCGAAGCCCGAGGAAAGCAGTAAAATGGACGCGAAGTCCGTGGACGCGAAGTCCGGAAAGCGATAAAGTCACTAGGCCGAAGCCCGAGGAAAGCAGTAAAATGGACGCGAAGTCCGTGGACGCGAAGTCCCGAAGCCGAGGAAAGCAGTAAAATGGAGGGTTGAGTCCGGAAAGCGATAAAGTCACTAGGCCGAAGCCCGAGGAAAGCAGTAAAATGGACGCGAAGTCCGTGGACGCGAAGTCCGGAAAGCGATAAAGTCACTAGGCCGAAGCCGAGGAAAGCAGTAAAATGGACGCGAAGTCCGTGGACGCGAAGTCCGGAAAGCGATAAAGTCACTAGGCCGAAGCCCGAGGAAAGCAGTAAAATGGACGCGAAGTCCGTGGACGCGAAGTCCGGAAAGCGATAAAGTCACTAGGCCGAAGCCCGAGGAAAGCAGTAAAATGGACGCGAAGTCCGTGGACGCGAAGTCCGGAAAGCGATAAAGTCACTAGGCCGAAGCCCGAGGAAAGCAGTAAAATGGACGCGAAGTCCGTGGACGCGAAGTCCGGAAAGCGATAAAGTCACTAGGCCGAAGCCCGAGGAAAGCAGTAAAATGGACGCGAAGTCCGTGGACGCGAAGTCCGGAAAGCGATAAAGTCACTAGGCCGAAGCCCGAGGAAAGCAGTAAAATGGACGCGAAGTCCGTGGACGCGAAGTCCGGAAAGCGATAAAGTCACTAGGCCGAAGCCCGAGGAAAGCAGTAAAATGGACGCGAAGTCCGTGGACGCGAAGTCCGGAAAGCGATAAAGTCACTAGGCCGAAGCCCGAGGAAAGCAGTAAAATGGACGCGAAGTCCGTGGACGCGAAGTCCGGAAAGCGATAAAGTCACTAGGCCGAAGCCCGAGGAAAGCAGTAAAATGGACGCGAAGTCCGTGGACGCGAAGTCCGGAAAGCGATAAAGTCACTAGGCCGAAGCCCGAGGAAAGCAGTAAAATGGACGCGAAGTCCGTGGACGCGAAGTCCGGAAAGCGATAAAGTCACTAGGCCGAAGCCCGAGGAAAGCAGTAAAATGGACGCGAAGTCCGTGGACGCGAAGTCCGGAAAGCGATAAAGTCACTAGGCCGAAGCCCGAGGAAAGCAGTAAAATGGACGCGAAGTCCGTGGACGCGAAGTCCGGAAAGCGATAAAGTCACTAGGCCGAAGCCCGAGGAAAGCAGTAAAATGGACGCGAAGTCCGTGGACGCGAAGTCCGGAAAGCGATAAAGTCACTAGGCCGAAGCCCGAGGAAAGCAGTAAAATGGACGCGAAGTCCGTGGACGCGAAGTCCGGAAAGCGATAAAGTCACTAGGCCGAAGCCCGAGGAAAGCAGTAAAATGGACGCGAAGTCCGTGGACGCGAAGTCCGGAAAGCGATAAAGTCACTAGGCCGAAGCCGAGGAAAGCAGTAAAATGGACGCGAAGTCCGTGGACGCGAAGTCCGGAAAGCGATAAAGTCACTAGGCCGAAGCCCGAGGAAAGCAGTAAAATGGACGCGAAGTCCGTGGACGCGAAGTCCGGAAAGCGATAAAGTCACTAGGCCGAAGCCCGAGGAAAGCAGTAAAACTAGGCGAAGCCCGAGAAAGCAGTAAAATGGACGCGAAGTCCGGAAAGCGATAAAGTCACTAGGCCGAAGCCCGAGGAAAGCAGTAAAATGGACGCGAAGTCCGTGGACGCGAAGTCCGGAAAGCGATAAAGTCACTAGGCCGAAGCCCGAGGAAAGCAGTAAAATGGACGCGAAGTCCGTGGACGCGAAGTCCGGAAAGCGATAAAGTCACTAGGCCGAAGCCCGAGGAAAGCAGTAAAATGGTCGCGAAGTCCGTGGACGCGAAGTCCGGAAAGCGATAAAGTCACTAGGCCGAAGCCCGAGGAAAGCAGTAAAATGGACGCGAAGTCCGTGGACGCGAAGTCCGGAAAGCGATAAAGTCACTAGGCCGAAGCCCGAGGAAAGCAGTAAAATGGACGCGAAGTCCGTGGACGCGAAGTCCGGAAAGCGATAAAGTCACTAGGCCGAAGCCGAGGAAAGCAGTAAAATGGACGCGAAGTCCGTGGACGCGAAGTCCGGAAAGCGATAAAGTCACTAGGCCGAAGCCCGAGGAAAGCAGTAAAATGGACGCGAAGTCGGAAAGCGATAAAGTCACTAGGCCGAAGCCGAGGAAAGCAGTAAAATGGACGCGAAGTCCGAAAGGATAAAGTCACTAGGCCGAAGCCCGAGGGAAAGCAGTAAAAGACGCGAAGTGGACGCGAAGTCCGGAAAGCGATAAAGTCACTAGGCCGAAGCCCGAGGAAAGCAGTAAAATGGACGCGAAGTCCGTGGACGCGAAGTCCGGAAAGCAGATAAAGTCACTAGGCCGAAGCCCGAGGAAAGCAGTAAAATGGACGCGAAGTCCGTGGACGCGAAGTCCGGAAAGCGATAAAGTCACTAGGCCGAAGCCCGAGGAAAGCAGTAAAATGGACGCGAAGTCCGTGGACGCGAAGTCCGGAAAGCGATAAAGTCACTAGGCCGAAGCCCGAGGAAAGCAGTAAAATGGACGCGAAGTCCGTGGACGCGAAGTCCGGAAAGCGATAAAGTCACTAGGCCGAAGCCGAGGAAAGCAGTAAAATGGACGCGAAGTCCGTGGACGCGAAGTCGGAAAGCGATAAAGTCACTAGGCCGAAGCCCGAGGAAAGCAGTAAAATGGACGCGAAGTCCGTGGACGCGAAGTCCGGAAAGCGATAAAGTCACTAGGCCGAAGCCCGAGGAAAGCAGTAAAATGGACGCGAAGTCCGTGGACGCGAAGTCCGGAAAGCGATAAAGTCACTAGGCCGAAGCCCGAGGAAAGCAGTAAAATGGACGCGAAGTCCGTGGACGCGAAGTCCGGAAAGCGATAAAGTCACTAGGCCGAAGGCAGTAAAATGGACGCGAAGTCCGTGGACGCGAAGTCCGGAAAGCGATAAAGTCACTAGGCCGAAGCCCGAGGAAAGCAGTAAAATGGACGCGAAGTCCGTGGACGCGAAGTCCGGAAAGCGATAAAGTCACTAGGCCGAAGCCCGAGGAAAGCAGTAAAATGGACGCGAAGTCCGTGGACGCGAAGTCCGGAAAGCGATAAAGTCACTAGGCCGAAGCCCGAGGAAAGCAGTAAAATGGACGCGGAGTCCGTGGACGCGAAGTCCGGAAAGCGATAAAGTCACTAGGCCGAAGCCCGAGGAAAGCAGTAAAATGGACGCGAAGTCCGTGGACGCGAAGTCCGGAAAGCGATAAAGTCACTAGGCCGAAGCCCGAGAAAGCAGTAAAATGGACGCGAAGTCCGTGGACGCGAAGTCCGGAAAGCGATAAAGTCACTAGGCCGAAGCCCGAGAAAGCAGTAAAATGGACGCGAAGTCCGTGGACGCGAAGTCCGGAAAGCGATAAAGTCACTAGGCCGAAGCCCGAGGAAAGCATAAAATGGACGCGAAGTCCGTGGACGCGAAGTCCGGAAAGCGATAAAGTCACTAGGCCGAAGCCCGAGGAAAGCAGTAAAATGGACGCGAAGTCCGTGGACGCGAAGTCCGGAAAGCGATAAAGTCACTAGGCCGAAGCCCGAGGAAAGCAGTAAAATGGACGCGAAGTCCGTGGACGCGAAGTCCGGAAAGCGATAAAGTCACTAGGCCGAAGCCCGAGGAAAGCAGTAAAATGGACGCGAAGTCCGTGGACGCGAAGTCCGGAAAGCGATAAAGTCACTAGGCCGAAGCCCGAGGAAAGCAGTAAAATGGACGCGAAGTCCGTGGACGCGAAGTCCGGAAAGCGATAAAGTCACTAGGCCGAAGCCCGAGGAAAGCAGTAAAATGGACGCGAAGTCCGTGGACGCGAAGTCCGGAAAGCGATAAAGTCACTAGGCCGAAGCCCGAGGAAAGCAGTAAAATGGACGCGAAGTCCGTGGACGCGAAGTCCGAAAGCGATAAGTCACTAGGCCGAAGCCCGAGGAAAGCAGTAAAATGGACGCGAAGTCCGTGGACGCGAAGTCCGAAAGCGATAAAGTCACTAGGCCGAAGCCCGAGGAAAGCAGTAAAATGGACGCGAAGTCCGTGGACGCGAAGTCCGAAAGCGATAAAGTCACTAGGCCGAAGCCCGAGGAAAGCAGTAAAATGGACGCGAAGTCCGTGGACGCGAAGTCCGGAAAGCGATAAAGTCACTAGGCCGAAGCCCGAGGAAAGCAGTAAAGGACGCGAAGTCCGTGGACGCGAAGTCCGGAAAGCGATAAAGTCACTAGGCCGAAGCCCGAGGAAAGCAGTAAAATGGACGCGAAGTCCGTGGACGCGAAGTCCGGAAAGCGATAAAGTCACTAGGCCGAAGCCCGAGGAAAGCAGTAAAATGGACGCGAAGTCCGTGGACGCGAAGTCCGGAAAGCGATAAAGTCACTAGGCCGAAGCCCGAGGAAAGCAGTAAAATGGACGCGAAGTCCGTGGACGCGAAGTCCGGAAAGCGATAAAGTCACTAGGCCGAAGCCCGAGGAAAGCAGTAAAATGGACGCGAAGTCCGTGGACGCGAAGTCCGAAAGCGTAAAGTCACTAGGCCGAAGCCCGAGAAAGTAAAATGGACGCGAAGTCCGTGACGCGAAGTCCGGAAAGCGATAAAGTCACTAGGCCGAAGCCCGAGGAAAGCAGTAAAATGGACGCGAAGTCCGTGGACGCGAAGTCCGGAAAGCGATAAAGTCACTAGGCCGAAGCCCGAGGAAAGCAGTAAAATGGACGCGAAGTCCGTGGACGCGAAGTCCGGAAAGCGATAAAGTCACTAGGCCGAAGCCCGAGGAAAGCAGTAAAATGGACGCGAAGTCCGTGGACGCGAAGTCCGAAAGCGATAAAGTCACTAGGCCGAAGCCCGAGGAAAGCAGTAAAATGGACGCGAAGTCCGTGGACGCGAAGTCCGGAAAGCGATAAAGTCACTAGGCCGAAGCCCGAGGAAAGCAGTAAAATGGACGCGAAGTCCGTGGACGCGAAGTCCGGAAAGCGATAAAGTCACTAGGCCGAAGCCCGAGGAAAGCAGTAAATGGACGCGAAGTCCGTGGACGCGAAGTCCGGAAAGCGATAAAGTCACTAGGCCGAAGCCCGAGGAAAGCAGTAAAATGGACGCGAAGTCCGTGGACGCGAAGTCCGGAAAGCGATAAAGTCACTAGGCCGAAGCCCGAGGAAAGCAGTAAAATGGACGCGAAGTCCGTGGACGCGAAGTCCGGAAAGCGATAAAGTCACTAGGCCGAAGCCCGAGGAAAGCAGTAAAATGGACGCGAAGTCCGTGGACGCGAAGTCCGGAAAGCGATAAAGTCACTAGGCCGAAGCCCGAGAAAGCAGTAAAATGGACGCGAAGTCCGTGGACGCGAAGTCCGGAAAGCGATAAAGTCACTAGGCCGAAGCCCGAGGAAAGCAGTAAAATGGACGCGAAGTCCGTGGACGCGAAGTCCGGAAAGCGATAAAGTCACTAGGCCGAAGCCCGAGGAAAGCAGTAAAATGGACGCGAAGTCCGTGGACGCGAAGTCCGGAAAGCGATAAAGTCACTAGGCCGAAGCCCGAGGAAAGCAGTAAAATGGACGCGAAGTCCGTGGACGCGAAGTCCGGAAAGCGATAAAGTCACTAGGCCGAAGCCCGAGGAAAGCAGTAAAATGGACGCGAAGTCCGTGGACGCGAAGTCCGGAAAGCGATAAAGTCACTAGGCCGAAGCCCGAGGAAAGCAGTAAAATGGACGCGAAGTCCGTGGACGCGAAGTCCGGAAAGCGATAAAGTCACTAGGCCGAAGCCCGAGGAAAGCAGTAAAATGGACGCGAAGTCCGTGGACGCGAAGTCCGGAAAGCGATAAAGTCACTAGGCCGAAGCCCGAGGAAAGCAGTAAAATGGACGCGAAGTCCGTGGACGCGAAGTCCGGAAAGCGATAAAGTCACTAGGCCGAAGCCCGAGGAAAGCAGTAAAATGGACGCGAAGTCCGTGGACGCGAAGTCCGGAAAGCGATAAAGTCACTAGGCCGAAGCCCGAGGAAAGCAGTAAATGGACGCGAAGTCCGTGGACGCGAAGTCCGGAAAGCGATAAAGTCACTAGGCCGAAGCCCGAGGAAAGCAGTAAAATGGACGCGAAGTCCGTGGACGCGAAGTCCGAAAGCGATAAAGTCACTAGGCCGAAGCCCGAGGAAAGCAGTAAATGACGCGAAGTCCGTGGACGCGAAGTCCGGAAAGCGATAAAGTCACTAGGCGAAGCCCGAGGAAAGCAGTAAAATGGACGCGAAGTCCGTGGACGCGAAGTCCGGAAAGCGATAAAGTCACTAGGCCGAAGCCCGAGGAAAGCAGTAAAATGGACGCGAAGTCCGTGGACGCGAAGTCCGGAAAGCGATAAAGTCACTAGGCCGAAGCCCGAGGAAAGCAGTAAAATGGACGCGAAGTCCGTGGACGCGAAGTCCGGAAAGCGATAAAGTCACTAGGCCGAAGCCCGAGGAAAGCAGTAAAATGGACGCGAAGTCCGTGGACGCGAAGTCCGGAAAGCGATAAAGTCACTAGGCCGAAGCCCGAGGAAAGCAGTAAAATGGACGCGAAGTCCGTGGACGCGAAGTCCGAAAGCGATAAAGTCACTAGGCCGAAGCCCGAGGAAAGCAGTAAATGGACGCGAAGTCCGTGGACGCGAAGTCCGGAAAGCGATAAAGTCACTAGGCCGAAGCCCGAGAAAGCAGTAAAATGGACGCGAAGTCCGTGGACGCGAAGTCCGGAAAGCGATAAAGTCACTAGGCCGAAGCCCGAGGAAAGCAGTAAAATGGACGCGAAGTCCGTGGACGCGAAGTCCGGAAAGCGATAAAGTCACTAGGCCGAAGCCCGAGAAAGCAGTAAAATGGACGCGAAGTCCGTGGACGCGAAGTCCGGAAAGCGATAAAGTCACTAGGCCGAAGCCCGAGGAAAGCAGTAAAATGGACGCGAAGTCCGTGGACGCGAAGTCCGGAAAGCGATAAAGTCACTAGGCCGAAGCCCGAGGAAAGCAGTAAAATGGACGCGAAGTCCGTGGACGCGAAGTCCGGAAAGCGATAAAGTCACTAGGCCGAAGCCCGAGGAAAGCAGTAAAATGGACGCGAAGTCCGTGGACGCGAAGTCCGGAAAGCGATAAAGTCACTAGGCCGAAGCCCGAGGAAAGCAGTAAAATGGACGCGAAGTCCGTGGACGCGAAGTCCAGAAAGCGATAAAGTCGCTAGGCCGAAGCCCGAGGAAAGCAGTAAAATGGACGCGAAGTCCGTGGACGCGAAGTCCGGAAAGCGATAAAGTCACTAGGCCGAAGCCCGAGGAAAGCAGTAAAATGGACGCGAAGTTCGTGGACGCGAAGTCCGGAAAGCGATAAAGTCACTAGGCCGAAGCCCGAGGAAAGCAGTAAAATGGACGCGAAGTCCGTGGACGCGAAGTCCGGAAAGCGATAAAGTCACTAGGCCGAAGCCCGAGGAAAGCAGTAAAATGGACGCGAAGTCCGTGGACGCGAAGTCCGGAAAGCGATAAAGTCACTAGGCCGAAGCCCGAGGAAGGCAGTAAAATGGACGCGAAGTCCGTGGACGCGAAGTCCGGAAAGCGATAAAGTCACTAGGCCGAAGCCCGAGGAAAGCAGTAAAATGGACGCGAAGTCCGTGGACGCGAAGTCCGGAAAGCAGTAAAGTCACTAGGCCGAAGCCCGAGGAAAGCAGTAAAATGGACGCGAAGTCCGTGGACGCGAAGTCCGGAAAGCGATAAAGTCACTAGGCCGAAGCCCGAGGAAAGCAGTAAAATGGACGCGAAGTCCGTGGACGCGAAGTCCGGAAAGCGATAAAGTCACTAGGCCGAAGCCCGAGGAAAGCAGTAAAATGGACGCGAAGTCCGTGGACGCGAAGTCCGGAAAGCGATAAAGTCACTAGGCCGAAGCCCGAGGAAAGCAGTAAAATGGACGCGAAGTCCGTGGACGCGAAGTCCGGAAAGCGATAAAGTCACTAGGCCGAAGCCCGAGGAAAGCAGTAAAATGGACGCGAAGTCCGTGGACGCGAAGTCCGGAAAGCGATAAAGTCACTAGGCCGAAGCCCGAGGAAAGCAGTAAAATGGACGCGAAGTCCGTGGACGCGAAGTCCGGAAAGCGATAAAGTCACTAGGCCGAAGCCCGAGGAAAGCAGTAAAATGGACGCGAAGTCCGTGGACGCGAAGTCCGGAAAGCGATAAGTCACTAGGCCGAAGCCCGAGGAAAGCAGTAAAATGGACGCGAAGTCCGTGGACGCGAAGTCCGGAAAGCGATAAAGTCACTAGGCCGAAGCCCGAGGAAAGCAGTAAAATGGACGCGAAGTCCGTGGACGCGAAGTCCGGAAAGCGATAAAGTCACTAGGCCGAAGCCCGAGGAAAGCAGTAAAATGGACGCGAAGTCCGTGGACGCGAAGTCCGGAAGCGATAAAGTCACTAGGCCGAAGCCCGAGGAAAGCAGTAAAATGGACGCGAAGTCCGTGGACGCGAAGTCCGGAAAGCGATAAAGTCACTAGGCCGAAGCCCGAGGAAAGCAGTAAAATGGACGCGAAGTCCGTGGACGCGAAGTCCGGAAAGCGATAAAGTCACTAGGCCGAAGCCCGAGAAAGCAGTAAAATGGACGCGAAGTCCGTGGACGCGAAGTCCGGAAAGCGATAAAGTCACTAGGCCGAAGCCCGAGGAAAGCAGTAAAATGGACGCGAAGTCCGTGGACGCGAAGTCCGGAAAGCGATAAAGTCACTAGGCCGAAGCCCGAGAAAGCAGTAAAATGGACGCGAAGTCCGTGGACGCGAAGTCCGGAAAGCGATAAAGTCACTAGGCCGAAGCCCGAGGAAAGCATAAAATGGACGCGAAGTCCGTGGACGCGAAGTCCGGAAAGCGATAAAGTCACTAGGCCGAAGCCCGAGGAAAGCAGTAAAATGGACGCGAAGTCCGTGGACGCGAAGTCCGGAAAGCGATAAAGTCACTAGGCCGAAGCCCGAGGAAAGCAGTAAAATGGACGCGAAGTCCGTGGACGCGAAGTCCGGAAAGCGATAAAGTCACTAGGCCGAAGCCCGAGGAAAGCAGTAAAATGGACGCGAAGTCCGTGGACGCGAAGTCCGGAAAGCGATAAAGTCACTAGGCCGAAGCCCGAGGAAAGCAGTAAAATGGACGCGAAGTCCGTGGACGCGAAGTCCGGAAAGCGATAAAGTCACTAGGCCGAAGCCCGAGGAAAGCAGTAAAATGGACGCGAAGTCCGTGGACGCGAAGTCCGGAAAGCGATAAAGTCACTAGGCCGAAGCCCGAGAAAGCAGTAAAATGGACGCGAAGTCCGTGGACGCGAAGTCCGGAAAGCGATAAAGTCACTAGGCCGAAGCCCGAGGAAAGCAGTAAAATGGACGCGAAGTCCGTGGACGCGAAGTCCGGAAAGCGATAAAGTCACTAGGCCGAAGCCCGAGGAAAGCAGTAAAATGGACGCGAAGTCCGTGGACGCGAAGTCCGGAAAGCGATAAAGTCACTAGGCCGAAGCCCGAGGAAAGCAGTAAAATGGACGCGAAGTCCGTGGACGCGAAGTCCGGAAAGCGATAAAGTCACTAGGCCGAAGCCCGAGGAAAGCAGTAAAATGGACGCGAAGTCCGTGGACGCGAAGTCCGGAAAGCGATAAAGTCACTAGGCCGAAGCCCGAGGAAAGCAGTAAAATGGACGCGAAGTCCGTGGACGCGAAGTCCGGAAAGCGATAAAGTCACTAGGCCGAAGCCCGAGGAAAGCAGTAAAATGGACGCGAAGTCCGTGGACGCGAAGTCCGGAAAGCGATAAAGTCACTAGGCCGAAGCCCGAGGAAAGCAGTAAAATGGACGCGAAGTCCGTGACGCGAAGTCCGGAAAGCGATAAAGTCACTAGGCCGAAGCCCGAGGAAAGCAGTAAAATGGACGCGAAGTCCGTGGACGCGAAGTCCGGAAAGCGATAGAGTCACTAGGCCGAAGCCCGAGGAAAGCAGTAAAATGGACGCGAAGTCCGTGGACGCGAAGTCCGGAAAGCGATAAAGTCACTAGGCCGAAGCCCGAGGAAAGCAGTAAAATGGACGCGAAGTCCGTGGACGCGAAGTCCGGAAAGCGATAAAGTCACTAGGCCGAAGCCCGAGGAAAGCAGTAAAATGGACGCGAAGTCCGTGGACGCGAAGTCCGGAAAGCGATAAAGTCACTAGGCCGAAGCCCGAGGAAAGCAGTAAAATGGACGCGAAGTCCGTGGACGCGAAGTCCGGAAAGCGATAAAGTCACTAGGCCGAAGCCCGAGAAAGCAGTAAAATGGACGCGAAGTCCGTGGACGCGAAGTCCGGAAAGCGATAAAGTCACTAGGCCGAAGCCCGAGGAAAGCAGTAAAATGGACGCGAAGTCCGTGGACGCGAAGTCCGGAAAGCGATAAAGTCACTAGCCGAAGCCCGAGGAAAGCAGTAAAATGGACGCGAAGTCCGTGGACGCGAAGTCCGAAAGCGATAAAGTCACTAGGCCGAAGCCCGAGGAAAGCAGTAAAATGGACGCGAAGTCCGTGGACGCGAAGTCCGGAAAGCGATAAAGTCACTAGGCCGAAGCCCGAGGAAGCAGTAAAATGGACGCGAAGTCCGTGGACGCGAAGTCCGGAAAGCGATAAAGTCACTAGGCCGAAGCCCGAGGAAAGCAGTAAAATGGACGCGAAGTCCGTGGACGCGAAGTCCGGAAGCGATAAAGTCACTAGGCCGAAGCCCGAGGAAAGCAGTAAAATGGACGCGAAGTCCGTGGACGCGAAGTCCGGAAAGCGATAAAGTCACTAGGCCGAAGCCCGAGGAAAGCAGTAAAATGGACGCGAAGTCCGTGGACGCGAAGTCCGGAAAGCGATAAAGTCACTAGGCCGAAGCCCGAGGAAAGCAGTAAAATGGACGCGAAGTCCGTGGACGCGAAGTCCGGAAAGCGATAAAGTCACTAGGCCGAAGCCCGAGGAAAGCAGTAAAATGGACGCGAAGTCCGTGGACGCGAAGTCCGGAAAGCGATAAAGTCACTAGGCCGAAGCCCGAGGAAAGCAGTAAAATGGACGCGAAGTCCGTGGACGCGAAGTCCGGAAAGCGATAAAGTCACTAGGCCGAAGCCCGAGGAAAGCAGTAAAATGGACGCGAAGTCCGTGGACGCGAAGTCCGGAAAGCGATAAAGTCACTAGGCCGAAGCCCGAGGAAAGCAGTAAAATGGACGCGAAGTCCGTGGACGCGAAGTCCGGAAAGCGATAAGTCACTAGGCCGAAGCCCGAGGAAAGCAGTAAAATGGACGCGAAGTCCGTGGACGCGAAGTCCGGAAGCGATAAAGTCACTAGGCCGAAGCCCGAGGAAAGCAGTAAAATGGACGCGAAGTCCGTGGACGCGAAGTCCGGAAAGCGATAAAGTCACTAGGCCGAAGCCCGAGGAAAGCAGTAAAATGGACGCGAAGTCCGTGGACGCGAAGTCCGGAAAGCGATAAAGTCACTAGGCCGAAGCCCGAGGAAAGCAGTAAAATGGACGCGAAGTCCGTGGACGCGAAGTCCGGAAAGCGATAAAGTCACTAGGCCGAAGCCCGAGGAAAGCAGTAAAATGGACGCGAAGTCCGTGGACGCGAAGTCCGGAAAGCGATAAAGTCACTAGGCCGAAGCCCGAGGAAAGCAGTAAAATGGACGCGAAGTCCGTGGACGCGAAGTCCGGAAAGCGATAAAGTCACTAGGCCGAAGCCCGAGGAAAGCAGTAAAATGGACGCGAAGTCCGTGGACGCGAAGTCCGGAAAGCGATAAAGTCACTAGGCCGAAGCCCGAGGAAAGCAGTAAAATGGACGCGAAGTCCGTGGACGCGAAGTCCGGAAAGCGATAAAGTCACTAGGCCGAAGCCCGAGGAAAGCAGTAAAATGGACGCGAAGTCCGTGGACGCGAAGTCCGGAAAGCGATAAAGTCACTAGGCCGAAGCCCGAGGAAAGCAGTAAAATGGACGCGAAGTCCGTGGACGCGAAGTCCGGAAAGCGATAAAGTCACTAGGCCGAAGCCCGAGAAAGCAGTAAAATGGACGCGAAGTCCGTGGACGCGAAGTCCGGAAAGCGATAAAGTCACTAGGCCGAAGCCCGAGGAAAGCATAAAATGGACGCGAAGTCCGTGGACGCGAAGTCCGGAAAGCGATAAAGTCACTAGGCCGAAGCCCGAGGAAAGCAGTAAATGGACGCGAAGTCCGTGGACGCGAAGTCCGGAAAGCGATAAAGTCACTAGGCCGAAGCCCGAGGAAAGCAGTAAAATGGACGCGAAGTCCGTGGACGCGAAGTCCGGAAAGCGATAAAGTCACTAGGCCGAAGCCCGAGGAAAGCAGTAAAATGGACGCGAAGTCCGTGGACGCGAAGTCCGGAAAGCGATAAAGTCACTAGGCCGAAGCCCGAGGAAAGCAGTAAAATGGACGCGAAGTCCGTGGACGCGAAGTCCGGAAAGCGATAAAGTCACTAGGCCGAAGCCCGAGGAAAGCAGTAAAATGGACGCGAAGTCCGTGGACGCGAAGTCCGGAAAGCAGTAAAGTCACTAGGCCGAAGCCCGAGGAAAGCAGTAAAATGGACGCGAAGTCCGTGGACGCGAAGTCCGGAAAGCGATAAAGTCACTGAGCCGAAGCCCGAGGAAAGCAGTAAAATGGACGCGAAGTCCGTGGACGCGAAGTCCGGAAAGCGATAAAGTCACTAGGCCGAAGCCCGAGGAAAGCAGTAAAATGGACGCGAAGTCCGTGGACGCGAAGTCCGAAAGCGATAAAGTCACTAGGCCGAAGCCCGAGGAAGCAGTAAAATGGACGCGAAGTCCGTGGACGCGAAGTCCGGAAAGCGATAAAGTCACTAGGCCGAAGCCCGAGGAAAGCAGTAAAATGGACGCGAAGTCCGTGGACGCGAAGTCCGGAAAGCGATAAGTCACTAGGCCGAAGCCCGAGGAAAGCAGTAAAATGGACGCGAAGTCCGTGGACGCGAAGTCCGGAAAGCGATAAAGTCACTAGGCCGAAGCCCGAGGAAAGCAGTAAAATGGACGCGAAGTCCGTGGACGCGAAGTCCGGAAAGCGATAAAGTCACTAGGCCGAAGCCCGAGGAAAGCAGTAAAATGGACGCGAAGTCCGTGGACGCGAAGTCCGGAAAGCGATAAAGTCACTAGGCCGAAGCCCGAGGAAAGCAGTAAAATGGACGCGAAGTCCGTGGACGCGAAGTCCGGAAAGCGATAAAGTCACTAGGCCGAAGCCCGAGGAAAGCAGTAAAATGGACGCGAAGTCCGTGGACGCGAAGTCCGGAAAGCGATAAAGTCACTAGGCCGAAGCCCGAGGAAAGCAGTAAATGGACGCGAAGTCCGTGGACGCGAAGTCCGGAAAGCGATAAAGTCACTAGGCCGAAGCCCGAGGAAAGCAGTAAAATGGACGCGAAGTCCGTGGACGCGAAGTCCGGAAAGCGATAAAGTCACTAGGCCGAAGCCCGAGGAAAGCAGTAAAATGGACGCGAAGTCCGTGGACGCGAAGTCCGAAAGCGATAAAGTCACTAGGCCGAAGCCCGAGGAAAGCAGTAAAATGGACGCGAAGTCCGTGGACGCGAAGTCCGGAAAGCGATAAAGTCACTAGGCCGAAGCCCGAGAAAGCAGTAAAATGGACGCGAAGTCCGTGGACGCGAAGTCCGGAAAGCGATAAAGTCACTAGGCCGAAGCCCGAGGAAAGCAGTAAAATGGACGCGAAGTCCGTGGACGCGAAGTCCGGAAGCGATAAAGTCACTAGGCCGAAGCCCGAGGAAAGCAGTAAAATGGACGCGAAGTCCGTGGACGCGAAGTCCGGAAAGCGATAAAGTCACTAGGCCGAAGCCCGAGGAAAGCAGTAAAATGGACGCGAAGTCCGTGGACGCGAAGTCCGGAAAGCGATAAAGTCACTAGGCCGAAGCCCGAGAAAGCAGTAAAATGGACGCGAAGTCCGTGGACGCGAAGTCCGGAAAGCGATAAAGTCACTAGGCCGAAGCCCGAGGAAAGCAGTAAAATGGACGCGAAGTCCGTGGACGCGAAGTCCGGAAAGCGATAAAGTCACTAGGCCGAAGCCCGAGAAAGCAGTAAAATGGACGCGAAGTCCGTGGACGCGAAGTCCGAAAGCGATAAAGTCACTAGGCCGAAGCCCGAGGAAAGCAGTAAAATGGACGCGAAGTCCGTGGACGCGAAGTCCGGAAAGCGATAAAGTCACTAGGCCGAAGCCCGAGGAAAGCAGTAAAATGGACGCGAAGTCCGTGGACGCGAAGTCCGGAAAGCGATAAAGTCACTAGGCCGAAGCCCGAGGAAAGCAGTAAAATGGACGCGAAGTCCGTGGACGCGAAGTCCGGAAAGCGATAAAGTCACTAGGCCGAAGCCCGAGGAAAGCAGTAAAATGGACGCGAAGTCCGTGGACGCGAAGTCCGGAAAGCGATAAAGTCACTAGGCCGAAGCCCGAGGAAAGCAGTAAAATGGACGCGAAGTCCGAAAGCGTAAAGTCACTAGGCCGAAGCCCGAGAAAGCAGTAAAAGGACGCGAAGTCCGTGGACGCGAAGTCCGTGGACGCGAAGTCCGGAAAGCGTAAAGTCACTAGGCCGAAGCCCGAGGAAAGCAGTAAAATGGACGCGAAGTCCGTGGACGCGAAGTCCGGAAAGCGATAAAGTCACTAGGCCGAAGCCCGAGGAAAGCAGTAAAATGGACGCGAAGTCCGTGGACGCGAAGTCCGGAAAGCGATAAAGTCACTAGGCCGAAGCCCGAGGAAAGCAGTAAAATGGACGCGAAGTCCGAAAAGGAAAAAGGACTAAGCCGAAAGCCAAGAGGAAGAAAATGGGAGTCCGAAGGAGATAGAGGCCGAAAAAAAGTCAACATGAGAAGCCGTAGAAACGATGGAGCGGAAAGGAGCGTGTGAGGATGGGAGAGAGGTCCGAAAGAAAGTCACTAGGCGAGAAGGAAAGCAGTAAATGGACGCGAAGTCCGTGGACGCGAAGTCCGGAAAGCGATAAAGTCACTAGGCCGAAGCCCGAGGAAAGCAGTAAAATGGACGCGAAGTCCGTGGACGCGAAGTCCGGAAAGCGATAAAGTCACTAGGCCGAAGCCCGAGGAAAGCAGTAAAATGGACGCGAAGTCCGTGGACGC
This sequence comes from Punica granatum, assembly GCF_007655135.1. Classification (NCBI taxonomy): domain Eukaryota; kingdom Viridiplantae; phylum Streptophyta; class Magnoliopsida; order Myrtales; family Lythraceae; genus Punica; species Punica granatum. The sequence continues at coordinate 52,010 of NW_022204073.1, forward strand.
GAAGTCCGGAAGCGATAAAGTCACTAGGCCGAAGCCCGAGGAAAGCAGTAAAATGGACGCGAAGTCCGTGGACGCGAAGTCCGGAAAGCGATAAGTCACTAGGCCGAAGCCCGAGGAAAGCAGTAAAATGGACGCGAAGTCCGTGGACGCGAAGTCCGGAAAGCGATAAAGTCACTAGGCCGAAGCCCGAGGAAAGCAGTAAAATGGACGCGAAGTCCGTGGACGCGAAGTCCGGAAAGCGATAAAGTCACTAGGCCGAAGCCCGAGGAAAGCAGTAAAATGGACGCGAAGTCCGTGGACGCGAAGTCCGGAAGCGATAAAGTCACTAGGCCGAAGCCCGAGGAAAGCAGTAAAATGGACGCGAAGTCCGTGGACGCGAAGTCCGGAAAGCGATAAAGTCACTAGGCCGAAGCCCGAGAAAGCAGTAAAATGGACGCGAAGTCCGTGGACGCGAAGTCCGGAAAGCGATAAAGTCACTAGGCCGAAGCCCGAGGAAAGCAGTAAAATGGACGCGAAGTCCGTGGACGCGAAGTCCGGAAAGCGTAAGTAAACACTAGGCCGAAGCCCGAGGAAAGCAGTAAAATGGACGCGAAGTCCGTGGACGCGAAGTCCGGAAAGCGATAAAGTCACTAGGCCGAAGCCCGAGGAAAGCAGTAAAATGGACGCGAAGTCCGTGGACGCGAAGTCCGGAAAGCGATAAAGTCACTAGGCCGAAGCCCGAGGAAAGCAGTAAAATGGACGTGAAGTCCGTGGACGCGAAGTCCGGAAAGCGATAAAGTCACTAGGCCGAAGCCCGAGGAAAGCAGTAAAAATGGACGCGAAGTCCGGAAAGCGTAAAGTCACTAGGCCGAAGCCCGGGAAAGCAGTAAAATGTACGCGAAGTCCGTGGACGCGAAGTCCGTGGACGCGAAGTCCGGAAAGCGATAAGTCACTAGGCCGAAGCCCGAGGAAAGCAGTAAAATGGACGCGAAGTCCGGAAAGCGATAAAGTCACTAGGCCGAAGCCCGAGAAAAGCAGTAAAATGGACGCGAAGTCCGTGGACGCGAAGTCCGGAAAGCGATAAAGTCACTAGGCCGAAGCCCGAGGAAAGCAGTAAAATGGACGCGAAGTCCGTGGACGCGAAGTCCGGAAAGCGATAAAGTCACTAGGCCGAAGCCCGAGGAAAGCAGTAAAATGGACGCGAAGTCCGTGGACGCGAAGTCCGGAAAGCGATAAAGTCACTAGGCCGAAGCCCGAGGAAAGCAGTAAAATGGACGCGAAGTCCGTGGACGCGAAGTCCGGAAAGCGATAAAGTCACTAGGCCGAAGCCCGAGGAAAGCAGTAAAATGGACCCGAAGTCCGTGGACGCGAAGTCCGGAAAGCGATAAAGTCACTAGGCCGAAGCCCGAGGAAAGCAGTAAAATGGACGCGAAGTCCGTGGACGCGAAGTCCGGAAAGCGATAAAGTCACTAGGCCGAAGCCCGAGGAAAGCAGTAAAATGGACGCGAAGTCCGTGGACGCGAAGTCCGGAAAGCGATAAAGTCACTAGGCCGAAGCCCGAGGAAAGCAGTAAAATGACGCGAAGTCCGGGACGCGAAGTCCGGAAAGCGATAAAGTCACTAGGCCGAAGCCCGAGGAAAGCAGTAAAATGGACGCGAAGTCCGTGGACGCGAAGTCCGGAAAGCGATAAAGTCACTAGGCCGAAGCCCGAGGAAAGCAGTAAAATGGACGCGAAGTCCGTGGACGCGAAGTCCGAAAGCGATAAAGTCACTAGGCCGAAGCCCGAGGAAAGCAGTAAAATGGACGCGAAGTCCGTGGACGCGAAGTCCGGAAAGCGATAAAGTCACTAGGCCGAGCCCGAGGAAAGCAGTAAAATGGACGCGAAGTCCGTGGACGCGAAGTCCGGAAAGCGATAAAGTCACTAGGCCGAAGCCCGAGAAAGCAGTAAAATGGACGCGAAGTCCGTGGACGCGAAGTCCGGAAAGCGATAAAGTCACTAGGCCGAAGCCCGAGGAAAGCAGTAAAATGGACGCGAAGTCCGTGGACGCGAAGTCCGGAAAGCGATAAAGTCACTAGGCCGAAGCCCGAGGAAAGCAGTAAAATGGACGCGAAGTCCGTGGACGCGAAGTCCGGAAAGCGATAAAGTCACTAGGCCGAAGCCCGAGGAAAGCAGTAAAATGGACGCGAAGTCCGTGGACGCGAAGTCCGGAAAGCGATAAAGTCACTAGGCCGAAGCCCGAGGAAAGCAGTAAAATGGACGCGAAGTCCGTGGACGCGAAGTCCGGAAAGCGATAAAGTCACTAGGCCGAAGCCCGAGGAAAGCAGTAAAATGGACGCGAAGTCCGTGGACGCGAAGTCCGGAAAGCGATAAAGTCACTAGGCCGAAGCCCGAGGAAAGCAGTAAAATGGACGCGAAGTCCGTGGACGCGAAGTCCGGAAAGCGATAAAGTCACTAGGCCGAAGCCCGAGGAAAGCAGTAAAATGGACGCGAAGTCCGTGGACGCGAAGTCCGGAAAGCGATAAAGTCACTAGGCCGAAGCCCGAGGAAAGCAGTAAAATGGACGCGAAGTCCGTGGACGCGAAGTCCGGAAAGCGATAAAGTCACTAGGCCGAAGCCCGAGGAAAGCAGTAAAATGGACGCGAAGTCCGTGGACGCGAAGTCCGAAAGCGATAAAGTCACTAGGCCGAAGCCCGAGGAAAGCAGTAAAATGACGCGAAGTCCGTGGACGCGAAGTCCGGAAAGCGATAAAGTCACTAGGCCGAAGCCCGAGGAAAGCAGTAAAATGGACGCGAAGTCCGTGGACGCGAAGTCCGGAAAGCGATAAAGTCACTAGGCCGAAGCCCGAGGAAAGCAGTAAAATGGACGCGAAGTCCGTGGACGCGAAGTCCGGAAAGCGGTAAAGTCACTAGGCCGAAGCCCGAGAAAGCAGTAAAATGGACGCGAAGTCCGTGGACGCGAAGTCCGGAAAGCCGTAAAGTCACTAGGCCGAAGCCCGAGGAAAGCAGTAAAATGGACGCGAAGTCCGTGGACGCGAAGTCCGGAAAGCGATAAAGTCACTAGGCCGAAGCCCGAGGAAAGCAGTAAAATGGACGCGAAGTCCGTGGACGCGAAGTCCGGAAAGCGATAAAGTCACTAGGCCGAAGCCCGAGGAAAGCAGTAAAATGGACGCGAAGTCCGTGGACGCGAAGTCCGGAAAGCGATAAAGTCACTAGGCCGAAGCCCGAGGAAAGCAGTAAAATGGACGCGAAGTCCGTGGACGCGAAGTCCGGAAAGCGATAAAGTCACTAGGCCGAAGCCCGAGGAAAGCAGTAAAATGGACGCGAAGTCCGTGGACGCGAAGTCCGGAAAGCGATAAAGTCACTAGGCCGAAGCCCGAGGAAAGCAGTAAAATGGACGCGAAGTCCGTGGACGCGAAGTCCGAAAGCGATAAAGTCACTAGGCCGAAGCCCGAGGAAAGCAGTAAAATGGACGCGAAGTCCGTGGACGCGAAGTCCGGAAAGCGATAAAGTCACTAGGCCGAAGCCCGAGAAAGCAGTAAAATGGACGCGAAGTCCGTGGACGCGAAGTCCGGAAAGCGTAAAGTCACTAGGCCGAAGCCCGAGGAAAGCAGTAAAATGGACGCGAAGTCCGTGGACGCGAAGTCCGGAAAGCGATAAAGTCACTAGGCCGAAGCCCGAGAAAAGCATTAAAATGGACGCGAAGTCCGTGGACGCGAAGTCCGGAAAGCGATAAAGTCACTAGGCCGAAGCCCGAGGAAAGCAGTAAAATGGACGCGAAGTCCGGAAAGCCGTAAAGTCACTAGGCCGAAGCCCGAGGAAAGCAGTAAAATGTACGCGAAGTCCGTGGACGCGAAGTCCGTGGACGCGAAGTCTGGAAAGCGATAAAGTCACTAGGCCGAAGCCCGAGGAAAGCAGTAAAATGGACGCGAAGTCCGAAAGCGATAAAGTCACTAGGCCGAAGCCCGAGGAAAGCAGTAAAATGGACGCGAAGTCCGTGGATGCGAAGTCCGGAAAGCGATAAAGTCACTAGGCCGAAGCCCGAGGAAAGCGGTAAAATGGACGCGAAGTCCGTGGACGCGAAGTCCGGAAAGCGATAAAGTCACTAGGCCGAAGCCCGAGGAAAGCAGTAAAATGGACGCGAAGTCCGTGGACGCGAAGTCCGGAAAGCGATAAAGTCACTAGGCCGAAGCCCGAGGAAAGCAGTAAAATGGACGCGAAGTCCGTGGACGCGAAGTCCGGAAAGCGATAAAGTCACTAGGCCGAAGCCCGAGGAAAGCAGTAAAATGGACGCGAAGTCCGTGGACGCGAAGTCCGGAAAGCGATAAAGTCACTAGGCCGAAGCCCGAGGAAAGCAGTAAAATGGACGCGAAGTCCGTGGACGCGAAGTCCGGAAAGCGATAAAGTCACTAGGCCGAAGCCCGAGGAAAGCAGTAAAATGGACGCGAAGTCCGTGGACGCGAAGTCCGGAAAGCGATAAAGTCACTAGGCCGAAGCCCGAGGAAAGCAGTAAAATGGACGCGAAGTCCGTGGACGCGAAGTCCGGAAAGCGATAAAGTCACTAGGCCGAAGCCCGAGGAAAGCGGTAAAATGGACGCGAAGTCCGGAAAGCGATAAAGTCACTAGGCCGAAGCCCGAGGAAAGCAGTAAAATGGACGCGAAGTCCGTGGACGCGAAGTCCGGAAAGCGATAAAGTCACTAGGCCGAAGCCCGAGGAAAGCAGTAAAATGGACGCGAAGTCCGTGGACGCGAAGTCCGGAAAGCGATAAAGTCACTAGGCCGAAGCCCGAGGAAAGCAGTAAAATGGACGCGAAGTCCGTGGACGCGAAGTCCGGAAAGCGATAAAGTCACTAGGCCGAAGCCCGAGGAAAGCAGTAAAATGGACGCGAAGTCCGTGGACGCGAAGTCCGGAAAGCGATAAAGTCACTAGGCCGAAGCCCGAGGAAAGCAGTAAAATGGACGCGAAGTCCGGAAAGCGTAAAGTCACTAGGCCGAAGCCCGAGGAAAGCAGTAAAGGACGCGAAGTCCGTGGACGCGAAGTCCGGAAAGCGATAAAGTCACTAGGCCGAAGCCCGAGGAAAGCAGTAAAATGGACGCGAAGTCCGGAAAGCGATAAAGTCACTAGGCCGAAGCCCGAGAAAAGCAGTAAAATGGACGCGAAGTCCGTGGACGCGAAGTCCGGAAAGCGATAAAGTCACTAGGCCGAAGCCCGAGGAAAGCAGTAAAATGGACGCGAAGTCCGTGGACGCGAAGTCCGGAAAGCGATAAAGTCACTAGGCCGAAGCCCGAGGAAAGCAGTAAAATGGACGCGAAGTCCGTGGACGCGAAGTCCGGAAAGCGATAAAGTCACTAGGCCGAAGCCCGAGGAAAGCAGTAAAATGGACGCGAAGTCCGTGGACGCGAAGTCCGGAAAGCGATAAAGTCACTAGGCCGAAGCCCGAGGAAAGCAGTAAAATGGACGCGAAGTCCGTGGACGCGAAGTCCGGAAAGCGATAAAGTCACTAGGCCGAAGCCCGAGGAAAGCAGTAAAATGGACGCGAAGTCCGTGGACGCGAAGTCCGGAAAGCGATAAAGTCACTAGGCCGAAGCCCGAGGAAAGCAGTAAAATGGACGCGAAGTCCGTGGACGCGAAGTCCGGAAAGCGATAAAGTCACTAGGCCGAAGCCCGAGGAAAGCAGTAAAATGGACGCGAAGTCCGTGGACGCGAAGTCCGGAAAGCGATAAAGTCACTAGGCCGAAGCCCGAGGAAAGCAGTAAAATGGACGCGAAGTCCGTGGACGCGAAGTCCGGAAAGCGATAAAGTCACTAGGCCGAAGCCCGAGGAAAGCAGTAAAATGGACGCGAAGTCCGTGGACGCGAAGTCCGGAAAGCGATAAAGTCACTAGGCCGAAGCCCGAGGAAAGCAGTAAAATGGACGCGAAGTCCGTGGACGCGAAGTCCGGAAAGCGATAAAGTCACTAGGCCGAAGCCCGAGGAAAGCAGTAAAATGGACGCGAAGTCCGTGGACGCGAAGTCCGGAAAGCGATAAAGTCACTAGGCCGAAGCCCGAGGAAAGCAGTAAAATGGACGCGAAGTCCGTGGACGCGAAGTCCGGAAAGCGATAAAGTCACTAGGCCGAAGCCCGAGGAAAGCAGTAAAATGGACGCGAAGTCCGTGGACGCGAAGTCCGGAAAGCGATAAAGTCACTAGGCCGAAGCCCGAGGAAAGCAGTAAAATGGACGCGAAGTCCGTGACGCGAAGTCCGGAAAGCGATAAAGTCACTAGGCCGAAGCCCGAGGAAAGCAGTAAAATGGACGCGAAGTCCGTGGACGCGAAGTCCGGAAAGCGATAAAGTCACTAGGCCGAAGCCCGAGGAAAGCAGTAAAATGGACGCGAAGTCCGTGGACGCGAAGTCCGGAAAGCGATAAAGTCACTAGGCCGAAGCCCGAGGAAAGCAGTAAAATGGACGCGAAGTCCGTGGACGCGAAGTCCGGAAAGCGATAAAGTCACTAGGCCGAAGCCCGAGGAAAGCAGTAAAATGGACGCGAAGTCCGTGGACGCGAAGTCCGGAAAGCGATAAAGTCACTAGGCCGAGCCCGAGGAAAGCAGTAAAATGGACGCGAAGTCCGTGGACGCGAAGTCCGGAAAGCGATAAAGTCACTAGGCCGAAGCCCGAGGAAAGCAGTAAAATGGACGCGAAGTCAGTGGACGCGAAGTCCGGAAAGCGATAAAGTCACTAGGCCGAAGCCCGAGGAAAGCAGTAAAATGGACGCGAAGTCCGTGGACGCGAAGTCCGGAAAGCGATAAAGTCACTAGGCCGAAGCCCGAGGAAAGCAGTAAAATGGACGCGAAGTCCGTGGACGCGAAGTCCGGAAAGCGATAAAGTCACTAGGCCGAAGCCCGAGGAAAGCAGTAAAATGGACGCGAAGTCCGTGGACGCGAAGTCCGGAAAGCGATAAAGTCACTAGGCCGAAGCCCGAGGAAAGCAGTAAAATGGACGCGAAGTCCGGAAAGCGATAAAGTCACTAGGCCGAAGCCCGAGGAAAGCAGTAAAATGGACGCGAAGTCCGTGGACGCGAAGTCCGGAAAGCGATAAAGTCACTAGGCCGAAGCCCGAGGAAAGCAGTAAAATGGACGCGAAGTCCGGAAAGCGATAAAGTCACTAGGCCGAAGCCCGAGAAAGCAGTAAAATGGACGCGAAGTCCGTGGACGCGAAGTCCGGAAAGCGATAAAGTCACTAGGCCGAAGCCCGAGGAAAGCATAAAATGGACGCGAAGTCCGTGGACGCGAAGTCCGGAAAGCGATAAAGTCACTAGGCCGAAGCCCGAGGAAAGCAGTAAAATGGACGCGAAGTCCGTGGACGCGAAGTCCGGAAAGCGATAAAGTCACTAGGCCGAAGCCCGAGGAAAGCAGTAAAATGGACGCGAAGTCCGTGGACGCGAAGTCCGGAAAGCGATAAAGTCACTAGGCCGAAGCCCGAGGAAAGCAGTAAAATGGACGCGAAGTCCGTGGACGCGAAGTCCGGAAAGCGATAAAGTCACTAGGCCGAAGCCCGAGAAAGCAGTAAAATGGACGCGAAGTCCGTGGACGCGAAGTCCGGAAAGCGATAAAGTCACTAGGCCGAAGCCCGAGGAAGCAGTAAAATGGACGCGAAGTCCGTGGACGCGAAGTCCGAAAGCGATAAAGTCACTAGGCCGAAGCCCGAGGAAAGCAGTAAAATGGACGCGAAGTCCGTGGACGCGAAGTCCGGAAAGCGATAAAGTCACTAGGCCGAAGCCCGAGGAAAGCAGTAAAATGGACGCGAAGTCCGTGGACGCGAAGTCCGGAAAGCGATAAAGTCACTAGGCCGAAGCCCGAGGAAAGCAGTAAAATGGACGCGAAGTCCGTGGACGCGAAGTCCGGAAAGCGATAAAGTCACTAGGCCGAAGCCCGAGGAAAGCAGTAAAATGGACGCGAAGTCCGTGGACGCGAAGTCCGGAAAGCGATAAAGTCACTAGGCCGAAGCCCGAGGAAAGCAGTAAAATGGACGCGAAGTCCGTGGACGCGAAGTCCGGAAAGCGATAAAGTCACTAGGCCGAAGCCCGAGGAAAGCAGTAAAATGGACGCGAAGTCCGTGGACGCGAAGTCCGGAAAGCGATAAAGTCACTAGGCCGAAGCCCGAGGAAAGCAGTAAAATGGACGCGAAGTCCGTGGACGCGAAGTCCGGAAAGCGATAAAGTCACTAGGCCGAAGCCCGAGGAAAGCAGTAAAATGGACGCGAAGTCCGTGACGCGAAGTCCGAAAGCGATAAAGTCACTAGGCCGAAGCCCGAGGAAAGCAGTAAAATGGACGCGAAGTCCGTGGACGCGAAGTCCGGAAAGCGATAAAGTCACTAGGCCGAAGCCCGAGGAAAGCAGTAAAATGGACGCGAAGTCCGTGGACGCGAAGTCCGGAAAGCGATAAAGTCACTAGGCCGAAGCCCGAGGAAAGCAGTAAAATGGACGCGAAGTCCGTGGACGCGAAGTCCGGAAAGCGATAAAGTCACTAGGCCGAAGCCCGAGGAAAGCAGTAAAATGGACGCGAAGTCCGTGGACGCGAAGTCCGGAAAGCGATAAAGTCACTAGGCCGAAGCCCGAGGAAAGCAGTAAAATGGACGCGAAGTCCGGAAAGCGTAAAGTCACTAGGCCGAAGCCCGAGGAAAGCAGTAAAATGGACGCGAAGTCCGTGGACGCGAAGTCCGGAAAGCGATAAAGTCACTAGGCCGAAGCCCGAGGAAAGCAGTAAAATGGACGCGAAGTCCGGAAAGCGATAAAGTCACTAGGCCGAAGCCCGAGGAAAGCAGTAAAATGGACGCGAAGTCCGTGGACGCGAAGTCCGGAAAGCGATAAAGTCACTAGGCCGAAGCCCGAGGAAAGCAGTAAAATGGACGCGAAGTCCGTGGACGCGAAGTCCGGAAAGCAGTAAAGTCACTAGGCCGAAGCCCGAGGAAAGCAGTAAAATGGACGCGAAGTCCGTGGACGCGAAGTCCGGAAAGCGATAAAGTCACTAGGCCGAAGCCCGAGGAAAGCAGTAAAATGGACGCGAAGTCCGTGGACGCGAAGTCCGGAAGCGATAAAGTCACTAGGCCGAAGCCCGAGGAAAGCAGTAAAATGGACGCGAAGTCCGGAAAGCAGTAAAGTCACTAGGCCGAAGCCCGAGGAAAGCAGTAAAATGGACGCGAAGTCCGTGGACGCGAAGTCCGGAAAGCGATAAAGTCACTAGGCCGAAGCCCGAGGAAAGCAGTAAAATGGACCGAAGTCCGAAGTCCGGACGCGAAGTCCGGAAAGCGATAAAGTCACTAGGCCGAAGCCCGAGGAAAGCAGTAAAATGGACGCGAAGTCCGTGGACGCGAAGTCCGGAAAGCGATAAAGTCACTAGGCCGAAGCCCGAGGAAAGCAGTAAAATGGACGCGAAGTCCGTGGACGCGAAGTCCGGAAAGCGTAAAATGGACGCGAAGTCCGTGGACGCGAAGTCCGGAAAGCGATAAAGTCACTAGGCCGAAGCCCGAGGAAAGCAGTAAAATGGACGCGAAGTCCGTGGACGCGAAGTCCGGAAAGCGTAAAGTCACTAGGCCGAAGCCCGAGGAAAGCAGTAAAATGGACGCGAAGTCCGTGGACGCGAAGTCCGGAAAGCATAAAGTCACTAGGCCGAAGCCCGAGGAAAGCAGTAAAATGGACGCGAAGTCCGTGGACGCGAAGTCCGGAAAGCAGTAAAGTCACTAGGCCGAAGCCCGAGGAAAGCAGTAAAATGGACGCGAAGTCCGTGGACGCGAAGTCCGTGACGTGAAGTCCGGAAAGCAGTAAAGTCACTAGGCCGAAGCCCGAGGAAAGCAGTAAATGGACGCGAAGTCCGGAAAGCGATAAAGTCACTAGGCCGAAGCCCGAAAAGCAGTAAAATGGACGCGAAGTCCGTGGACGCGAAGTCCGGAAAGCATAAAGTCACTAGGCGAAGCCCGAGAAAGCAGTAAAATGGAGAGAGCGAGGGGAAGTAAGGGTGGGGAAGGATGCTAAGCGGTTCGTCGGGACGTCGGCAGGGGCAGATTGTCCCATTCCAGGTTGAGCTTGTCATTTGTCGTTTCCTTGAGTCAGGGTCGAAAGGGTTCCTTATCATGCCCTTCGTTTGATTCGGTGCCCCGATCTGCCGCACAAGCCAAATGCGCATTCGTCAAGAAGGAGATGCCTCCTGGGATTCCCGATCACACCTGTGCATGGAAATGAAGGAACCTACAAAGGGCGTCAGTTGCACTTAGTCGGCGAGACAGGCATACGTAAGAGGAATCTATGTAAAGATGCGTCGGGGATTTGATATCGGTGACCATTGTAGGGTGGTCGTGTCCCTATCGAAGAATGGCTCTTTTAGAAACGGGTAGCCCGGGAATATGTGCGTAAAGGTAAGAGGAGGGATCTCATGGGATCCTCCAAGTCAAGGATACGTTGATTCGACCCCCATTTCGAAGCGTGTCTCGAGCTTGGAGAGTTGAAGAGAGTTTGCTTGCGTCGGAGAGTGCCGAACCACTACTCGGTGTAGCTTCACAGGGAGAGTGTCGCTTTTCTTTCGTGGTCGAGCCGACATTTTTTTCCTAACTTTTGCCTAGGCCGCGGATGCGTGACGGCCTAGCGGGGTATTTTATTTAATTTCTCTCACATGAATGCTCACCTTTTGCTACGATTCCCCATGTTTGGGTGGGATCGTACCCCTCGGGTCCTCTAACTTTTGCCTAGGCCGCCTCAAAGAGGTTTTCGACCTAGCGAGGAAGTGATTTGTGCTCTCCTTTTGCCGCGACCCCCCTTTGCGGGATTTTAAGTCGTGCCACTCGTTCCCTAGTTTTTGCCTAGGCCGCCTCAAAGAGGTTTTCGACCTAGCGGGAAAATTTTTTTTCTCTCAAGAAAGCTTAGTGTTGGACAGATGGTGGGAATTGAAGCTCGTCCACGGAAATATAAATGTCTTACAATGAAAGGGGCACGACGCCCGAGAATAAAGAATATACAAGTGTTCACGGATAATACTTCTTAATGGCGTCAGCGTTGACGGGAAGGGCATTTTCAGTGCCGTCCATGTCGCTCAAGATGACCGCTCCTCCGGAGAAAACCTCTTTGACGACAAAGGGGCCATCGTATTTGTACGAGAACTTCCCTCGAGAGTCCGGCGTGACGTGTAGGACTTTCCTTAAAACGAGGTCGCCGGGGTTGAAATCGCGGTGGCGGACTCTTGCGTTGAAGGCTCGAGCCATTCTTTGTTGATAGCACTGTCCGTGGCATAGCGCTTTCAGCCTCTTCTCATCAATGAAATTTAACTGTTCGTACCGCTGCTTTGCCCATTCCGCTTCTTCAAGCTCGGCCTCGGCAAGAATCCTCATGGAAGGGATCTCTACTTCGATTGGGAGGACGGCCTCCATGCCATAGACTAGCGAGTACGGGGTTGCCCCGGTTGAGGTCCGTATGGACGTACGGTACGCCAAGAGTGCATAGGGGAGCATCTCGTGCCAATCCTTATAGTTCACCGTCATTTTTTCGATGATCTTTTTGATGTTCTTATTCGCCGCTTCCACCGCACCGTTCATTTGGGGACGGTACGGGGTGGAATTGCGGTGTCGGATTTTGAATTGTGCACAAAGCTCGTCGATGACCTTGTTGTTCAGGTTCTTGGCGTTGTCTGTGATGATTGTCGCAGGGACCCCCGTATCGGGCAATGACGTCGCGTCTGAGAAAACGGGCCACGGCCTTTGCGGTGACTGACGCAAGAGTGACGGCTTCGATCCACTTGGTAAAGTAGTCAATTGCCACCAAAATGAACATGTGACCGTTGGACGCTTTGGGGTTGATCGGGCCGATCACATCCATTCCCCACATTGAAAAAGGCCATGGTGCCGTCATGGGGCGCAATTCGTTGGGCGGCGCTTTGATTTGATCGGCGTAGACCTGACATCGGTGGCAATGCCTGACATGCTTCACACAATCAGTCTCCATGGTGGACCAATAATAACCCAGGCGCATGATCTTCTTAGCGAGCATGAGGCCGTTCATATGGGGTCCACAGTTTCCCCCGTGCACCTCCTCCATGAGACGTCGCGATTCGTGTTCGTCGATGCACCGGAGGAGTGTGGATGCAACCGGAGGAGTGTGGAGTCGAAGGAGCGGCGGTAGAGTATCTCGCCACTCAAGAAGTAGTGTATCGCGAGGCGTCTGAGAGTCTTCCGGTCGCGGCGGTCGGCGAATGGGGGGTATTGGCCGGTTCGCAGAAGGTTCTTGATGTCTTCGTACCACGGCTTCGCCTCGGATGCTTCGATTGAATTGCAGTGCGCCGGTCCTTCGGCTATCTCAATCTCGAGGGGCTCGATAAGGTTCTCCTTCGTGATGCTCACCATGGAGGCGAGCGTTGCAAGCGCGTCCGCGAATTGATTTGTCATGCGCGGAGTATAGGTGAACGAGATGTCCTCGAAGTTCTCGGTTAACTTCTCGAGGTACTCGTGGTACGGCACCAGTTTGCGTCCTTTGTCTTCCATTGCCCCAATGTCTGGAAGATAGTGAGCATGGAGTCACCGAACACTTCGAGCTCTTTTACTTTGAAATCAATCGCCGCTTGGAGGCCGAGAATACATGCCTCGTACTCAGCCACATTATTGGTGCAGGGAAAGTCGATCTTTGCCGCTACCGGGTAATAGCGCCCGTCCGGGGATATCAGTACCGCGCCAATGCCTGATCCCGTGGAATTGACAGCGCCGTCGAAATACAACTTCCATCCCGGCTCCTCTCCCTCGTCGTCTACTCGGAGGATTCCCTCATCCGGGAAGTCGGGATTAATTGGTGTGTGGTCTTCAATTGGGAATTCTGCCAAATGATCCGCAATCGCTTGCCCCTTGACCGAAGTGCGGGACACGTATTCAATATCATACTCCGTTAATTGACAACGCCACTTGGCGAGGTTCCGCGTGGAGGAGGGACTATCAAGTAAGTACTTCAAGGGGTCTGCCTTTGACAGCAAGCGGACCGTGTGATAAAGCGTGTATTGTCGGAGCCTTTGCATGACCCACACCAATGCACAGCACATCTTCTCGATTTCCGGATAATTTGACTCTCCATCGGTGAACTTTTTGCTCAGATAGTAGATCGCGCGTTCCGTGTGCGTGGACTCCTCCTCCTGTCCCAACATGCATCCTAATGATTGGCGGCGTACCGTTAGATAAAGTACGAGGGGACGACCCGGTGTAGGCGGGACCAATACCGGTGGTCGGACCAAATACGCCTTGATGGTGTCAAAGGCCTTCTGACATTCTTCGTCCCATTCAATCGCCGCGTTCTTGCGGAGCAAGCGAAAGAGTGGTTGGCATTTGTCTGTCAGGTTCGCAATGAATCGTGCGATGTAATTCAGCCGCCCCAAGAAGCCTCGTACTTCGCGGACCGAAGATGGCGGAGGAAGCTCCTTGATCGCCTTGACTTTATCGGGATCTACTTCGATGCCGCGCTCGCTGACCACGAATCCTAGTAATTTTCCCGATCGAGCGCCGAACGTGCATTTCGCCGGATTGAGCCGAAGCTTGTACTCTTTTAAGCGGTCGAAGAGACGCTTCAGATTAACGAGGTGGTCCTCTCCTTCTTTGGACTTGGCAATCATGTCGTCAACATAGACCTCGACTTCCTTATGCATCATGTCGTGGAACAATGTGACCATAGCCCTCTGATAAGTTGCCCCGGCGTTCTTGAGACCGAAAGGCATGACGCGATAACAGAAGGTTCCCCACATGGTAGTGAATGTCGTCTTGATCTTGTCTTCCTCGGCCATCCGAATTTGATTGTATCCGGAGAAGCCGTCCATGAAAGAAAACTGAGAGTGGCGCGCCGTGTTGTCAACTAGTATGTCGATGTGGGGCAAGGGAAAGTTGTCCTTGGGGCTGGCCTTATTGAGGTCCCGATAGTCGACGCAGACTCGCACCCTTCCATCTTTCTTCTCCACCGGCACGATGTTTGCAACCCATTCAGAATAATTGCAGACCTCGAGGAAGCCCGCGTTGATCTGCTTGACAACCTCCTCCTTGATGCGGAGAAGGAGGCTTGCCCGTTGCCGTCGCAATTGTTGTCGTTTGGGCGGGAACTTCTCGGTGTCTAGCGGGAGGAAGTGCTTCACTATTGACGGGTCTAGCCCCGGCATGTCGGCGTAGGACCAGGCAAAAACTTCTTGATACCTGGTCAAGAAATCGATCATTCGGACCCGTTGTGTTGGGTCGAGGCTTGTGCCGATCTTTAGGATGCGGGGCTCCTCTTGAGTACCCACGTTGATCTCTTCTGTTGGCTCGAGCGAGGTGAGTTGGCGATCCTCGAGGCGGCGCAAACTCTCTTCTATCTCAGGCACTAGACTGTCTTCGTCGAGCCCTTCCCCGAAGTATATGGGTCCGGGCTCTCCGAGACTTTCTTCGGATGGGTTCGAATCAACGCATCGAAGATTTGGATTCGAGTGGAGCCTGGAGAATTGAAAGAATTGTCTTAGAGAAATTTAGAATGATATGAACAAAAGAGTAAGGAAGAGAGAGTGGAATAGACAAGGATTCAAAAAATGCATATAGGGAATTCATTGATAGTGAGGATCACGAAGCCATAACAGAGTTCCCTCTTCCGTCGTGTGGCCTACGGCTACGCCGACACGCGGGAAACATCTCATACATAGATAAATCTTACACATCGGCGATCACAGCCGAGTAGCGCAGGACTGAGGTCCAATTGTTAAGCTCCTCGTTTTCCTGCGCCGGGCGGATGTGAACCCCTGAAGGAATCTCCTCGGTGACGGCATACACGGTTGGCAAGGTGTCAGTCGCGTCGTCGAAGTCCGAGGAAGGGCCGTCAGAGGTGCTCCCGATGATGAGTGGAGGCCCGGGGAAGAAATGTGATAGCGGGGGGACTGGAATGCCCCTGTGGAGCCTACCATAGTGCGTGGCGAGGCGGTGGAGGTGGTTGCCCCGGCGGGCCTCGATGATTTCATGGCAGGAGGGGCGAAAGCCAAGTCCCCTCCTATGCTTGTACGCTTCAACTTCAATGGGGCGGTTGATTCCTTGCCCGCGCGCCCCAAGTCCGGTGCCGGGAATGTAATTATGGCGCATAAGGACCTTCCCTATCATGCGGTCGGCGCTGGAGGGTCTGACCTCTCCGTAATCCCGATAACGGAGATAGTCTCAAAGGAGTGGAAAGGCAGGTTTTCGTCGTCCCCGACACTGATGTAGGGAACCGCCGTCTCCTTATAGATGGCGTAATCCTCCTCACCCTTAACCGTGATGATCTTCTCCTCGACGATGAATTTCACCCTCTGATGCAGTGAGGACGGGATAGCGCCGGCCGAGTGGATCCAGGGCCTTCCAAGGAGTAGGCTGAAGGCGTTCGGGATATCCAATACCTGGAATGTGACGCTGAAGGAGCATGGGCCGATATCTATGAGGAGATCGATTTCACCGTTCACCTCTCTCCTCGAACCATCAAAGGCTCGGACCGCTGTTTTGCTAGGGCGGATGCGGTTGAGATCCACATTCATCTGCTTCAAAGTGGTCACCGGGCATACGTTGAGCGCGGAACCGTTGTCGATCATGACCCGGCCCACGATATGGTTGTTGCACTTGCAGACGATGTGCAGTGCCCGGGAGTGCGCGCATCCTTCAGAGGGGAGCTCATCGTCCGAAAACGAGATGGTGTTGGAGAAAATAGAGTTGACGGTTTCCTCTATCCGGTCCGGGGGCGTCCCTTTGGGGACTTGCGCGGCCGTCAGGACGCGCATGAGGGCCTCCCTGTGAGGTTCCGAGTTGAGTAGGAGGGCAAGTAACGAGATGTGGGCCGGAGATTTGGCCATCTGCTCTACCACCTTATACTCGCTTGCTTTGATGACCTTCATGAAGGCTTCGGCCTCCTCTTCTGTCACCTTCTTGGACGAAGCAGGCAGGGTGCTAGGCCTCCTCTCTTCTTCGGCAGCGGGTGCCTTCCCTCTGTCAGTGGTCGTCGGATTTTCATATAGTCGCCCTGAGCGGGTTATGCCCATGACACCAAATTGTTGCTCCAGGTTTCCGACAGCTCCGTCATAGATCCAGGGGACCCTATCGCTCGAGTATGGCTCCGGGGCGGGGACGTCTATAACTAGCGGGGCGTGAGGTATGTCCGTCCCGGTGAACCCGACTGCGGCTTCCGCGGGTACGTATTCGATCACTAAGGGGGAGGAACAACTTGGCTCGCCTTCGCCCTCTCCCGATGCGCATATAGTGATCATATTGATAGAGGGCCCCGGAGCCGGTCCATGGTCGGGGAGAGGATTAGCCTGTACGTTCGGAGGTTTTACAGCATTGAATACGAGCTCCTTCGCATCGATCATCTCTTGGTTCCTCTCCCTCAATCTCCAACAAGTGTCCAGGGTATGCCCCGGCGCCCCCCGATGATATTCGCACTGCTTGCTTTGATCTTGGATGGTTGGATCGAAGCTCGGGCCGGGCGCTATTGTTCCGATCTTCTCGCGAATTTGTCGGTAGATGTGGGAAGGCAGAACCGGTAGGGTCGGGTATTGTCGGCGGGGTCGCGACGGTGCTGCACCGCCCTGTTAACTTTGCGGGGGCGGGGCCCGTTGTGCCGGCTGAGTAGTCCTAGGAGCCGGAGGTTGATATTGAGGAGCTTGGGATGGAACAGGGGCATAATGGTGGACGACGGGCGATGATACTGCAGGTAGGGGCGGAGGCGGCGGTGCGGAATAGTAGATCGATTGGGCAGGGGCTTGAGATCGATACTGAGGTGCCTGCGGGGCGAATGAGGGGGCTGCGGGAGGCGCCGCCGTGTAGTTCATCAAATATTGCTGGGGGGCCTGTTGCGCCGTATGGACGGCGTTTACCGAGACTTCCTTTCCCCTTCTCCCGCTTGAAGATGATGATGTCGCGGGGGCCTTCTTCGACGACTCATCTCCTTTGCTGGTGGGGTCCTCCATCCTTCCGAGCTTGATGCCCAAATCCAGCTTTTTCTCGGCCTCGATGAGGTCGGAGAACGAGGAGGTGTGCGCCAACAAGTGCGAGTAATATACCCCTCTCAACGTGGAGTGGAACAATTGGATCTGTTGCACCTCGCTGATTGGAGGGATGTGCTTTGCTGCTTGGGCCCGCCACTTGGCAGCATACTCCTCAAACCTTTGGCCCCTCGCCATCTCTTTGGTGCTTAGCTCCAACAGGGTGGGAGGCGCTTCTGCGCAATACCGATACTGGTCGGTGAACTTCCGGGAGAGGTCCTCCCACGTTGGGATGTCTTCGGCCTTCAACGACATGAACCAATCGAGGGCCGATCCTGACAGGCTATCCTGGAAGGAGTGGATGACGAATTCCTCATATTCCCAATACTGCAGCATCTTCCCTCGATAATGGCGGAGGTGGTGGCGCGGATCCGTCGTGCCTTCATAGGTCTTGAACTCTGGAACCTTGAACTTCGGGGGCAGACGCATGCCCGGGAATAGGCTACAGTCGCCGTAGCGGGTGTTGGGGTGAACGTCGTTCGCTTGCAGGGCCCGTATAGTTTCCTCCACTCGCTTCAACCTACGCTCCTGTTCGGCGTCGGCCTCGGGGAAGAAGTGCGTCGGTGAGGCGAGTTGGGCCGCATGAGTCGGCGTGCCCGGTTCGTGGAAGGTGGTGTTTATGGGGGGCGGTGCCTGGTAGGAGAGACCGACGTGAGGCTGCAGAGTCGGATAAGGAGGGAGCTCCGTGGCTTGAGGATGAGTTGGAGCAGGTGCGGTGGTTGCCGGGAAAACCGTCGGCGGAGGGGCCGTGTAGATCATAGCCGGAGCCGGTATGGGAGCAGGTGGAGGTGCAGACAGGGTGTGCTCCGCGGATAGGAAGGTAGCCGGTGGAAGAGGGACTACCGAAGGGGCCGGCGGTGGCGAAAATTGACTTGTGAAGGGGTGGACCGTGGACGTATACAGCATTGGTGGTGCGGGAGCTTCAACGTTCTCCAGGGCTTGGATCGGTGGAGCCCACGGGGTCGGATCGACTGTTGGTCTCGGTCCCGGGGGAGGAGTAGAACTCGAGGAGGCCCGGTTAGGTCCTCTGAGCAGGGCGAGTAGCTCCGCCATATTAGTGGCCATTTGGTTGACCGTGCCCTCGAGGGCCGCAATGCGGGCTTGGTCATTGGTGGCGGCGGATGTTGGTGAGGCCGGTGGGAGAGGCGCCCCTGAAGGTGCCGGGGGCGGGAGATGCGTCGGAAGGGCGCCGGAGTATGCCGGGAGTACGCCTGCAGGAGTAAGAGGTGGTAGAGCGTGTGTCTGCGGTGGTTGAGAGAGGGTCGGGACCGAAGGGTTGACTTCTTCGGAAATATCGACGTGATCTCCTTCCGCCATCCTGAGACGTTGACGAGTCGGGTAGCGGTGTGACGCCAGTGGTAATCACCTAGATTCCAAGAATGTGTAAGGACAGACACCAATATCCCAAATGATGAGTGCGGAATTAAGTAAAATGACAAAATGTATGAGATGCATGAGCTTTCAAAACACTAATGTCATTACATTGATTGGCTCCAAGTTCCACGGTTTTACAAAATAGAACATTCGGAAGAAAGGAAAGGAACACAAATGTAAAGCCGACATCCCTTTGCGCTCGGTGGCCGCTCGAAAGTGGCGTGGGCCGAGCGAGGGCAAAAATGAGTGCGCCTACTAATCCTAAGGATGGGCGAGGTTGCGCGCCCTCTTATGCACTCGATCCAACTCCGCGTCCAAGCGGGCCATCTCCCGGTCTAAGTGTGCGACCCGGGCGCGTGCTCGAGTCAGCTGTGTCTGAACCTCCCTGTAGTCCGCGACCTCTGCGCGGGCGTCGACAAGCTCGCAACGGAGCCTATCCCGTTCCTCCCTGACGGCCCGTAGCTCCGTGTGCATGGCCGCTTGGATAGAACTCTCGGCTTCGGGAGCGAGGGTGGATGTAGCGCTGGGAGTCGGGGCGGCCTGAGGCCGTTGTGGTGGTGTCGATCCTTGCGGGTAGAACTGGGCTACGTATGCTGAGGTGGCAGAAAATGCTCGCTCCTCGTCGGTAGGATGCTCGGGGAAATACAGGCGCTGTATGGTGCTAGCATCCCGCTGACGGCGGATCTCCCGAATCTGTAGGAACCTATCGGGGGCTGTGGACGTGGAGTCGGCCCATTGGAGACTGAAAGGTAGACGGTCCGCCTCGGCGGTAATGTCCTGTAGGTCGCCGAGTTGTCTGATTACTCGGCCGGGAAATATGAGGGTGCTCCCCAAATGGCTGAGGAGGGGAACTCCCACGATTCCGGGACATCCCGTGATCATGGGGCCGCCGGGGTTCCATCGGGCGACCCAAAGGAATCGTGAGGGCGTCAGCTCGCGCCAAAAGCGCCTCCATTCCGAGAAGCTGTGCTCGGGAGGTGGGATGACCGGTGCCAAGCGTTCGATCAGCGAGCGCTCGTCGGCGATGTAGGAGAACGGATGTGACGTGCAGAACGGGCGGACATGAGCTAGAAGCCAAATCTGTAGCAAGTGCGGAGATCCTCTCATCCTTCCACGCCGAACCTCCCTGACATAGTCAAGAGACCGAACGGTCTCGGCTAGCAAAGCCTCCGCATAACTATGGCCTCCTACCGCTTGGAGGATGACTTGGGCTATAGCCCCGTCGATGAGGTTCGGCGAGTACGGGAACAGGAGGGTGCCAAAGATCAAGAGCAGGAATCCGTGGCAAGCATCGCGCTGATAGGAAGCCGTAGTAGGCGTCATTGCGCGGAGGAGCGTCCAATCGGAGAGCCATGCAATCCGGATGCCTTGATCCCACCTTTGATGAAGCTCCTCGTGGAAGTCTTGAGCGGGTATGCGGAGAAGAGCAGAGAGCTGACCCTGGATGGTTGTGAACGGGTTGGGCCTGAATATGCCTTGGGTCGTGGGTGTGGGCCTCTGGATGAGTGCCGTGTATTCCTCTATCGTAGGAGCTAACTCCGTACCCTGGAAGTTGAATACTGCGTGCTCGGGATCCCAAAATTCGGTGGCAGTCCTCAAGAAGATCCAGTCTACCGGGGTCTCGGTGAGCATGACCACGTCTCCGATGATGTCCTGGATGAATGCGTGGTCCACCGGTCGGAGAGTCCTCCAGATGCGCATGATGTCTTGCCTTGGCGGTGTGATTGCTTCGAGCCTAAGACCGGAGCCGGGCGGTCCATCCTTACCTAGATGGGAGATGTCGGCTTAACATTTTTAGGATCAAATCAATGTAATGTCCTAGGTTTTTCGAAAAAATGTATGCAGTGCGGAAAGATAAACTATAGTTGTGTTCTTTACAGTATACATCGCTCTTTCTTATAAAAACAACAAAAATGCCCGTCCTAAAAAAAAACTACGGGCTGACCCAAGGACTCGACTTGGGGTCGGTTGACGGCATGGAGGTAAAAATTGGTCCAGCATGACGGTCCCTGTGTATGCATGGTTTTCGTGCTACTGGGAGAACCGCTAACTAGGGATGGGGGCTCCCGACTCAAGGGTGTGAATTCCTTGAAATCGAGCGAGGATCTTTGGGGGCCGGTTCGGTGGCATAGCCGACTCGATCCGTTCCCTTACTCGGAACCTCTGACTAACCTAGCTTCCTATATTGGTGCCCGTGGGATGTCGGACAAGGTCCCTAAGAATCTAGTATGATGTGCAATGCATGTGCGGGAAATAAGATGCGTAAAGTAGATAAGCGGGAAATGCGGAAAGCGGTAAATAGACAAGCAAACAAACAAGCGGGAACGAGCCCGAACCCTCTAAGTCCCAGTGGAGTCGCCAAGCTGTGCGCACCCGAATTTCATCTCGTCGGGGCACGCATGCGCGCGCCTAAGCAAACGCGGCTTGGGAGTGTCCACCTTCCCGGGAAGCGCGACGGACGCACGTGAGAAGGAGTCGCCACTTGCCATTTTACGACCCGAGGGTCGAGGGCCGGCAAGTTACCCGGGTCTAGGGGTACGGGGTACACCTAAATGCTAAGGCAATGGTCGTACGGAACCGAAAATTCCGAATTCGGGGGTTCTATTACGTGCGGGCCTATATCCCGCACGCCCTCTCGGTACTCTAGCTTGCTAGGCTTGCCATTTTGTTTATTTACCGCGTGATTTAGAGTTGCGCTCGACTCGCCCGTTTTGACACCGTAAATTCGATGAATTGATCAAGTTGGACCAAGAGTCCGAAAGATGAGTAGGCTTGTGCATCGAGGAGTCGGTTCACTATCTTAGCGTTACAGTTCATCGAACCGTGATGGTTGATTCCCTGCGTGAACCGAAACCACGAGTATCCAAGCTTACTCACCCTTTGGTGGCGATAGACCAACTTAACCGATCCAGCACTCGGACCTCTCGCTCACCGATCGGGGATCCTTACAAGGAGATGAATGAACATACAAATAGAATCCTCACAATGTTCTCTCGAACAATTACAAAGTATAACCGAATAAGTAAATGGATCCCGATCGGTTTGCATTGGGCCACTATTCCGCTCCTGCTCACCGTGTATTTTGAATAACCGATAAATAAATTAAGGCAACGCGGGCTCAAAGAGCCGGGGGTCGGGTCCGATCGAACCGTCGGTTTGCAGAAAAACGACTTGTTTCCACTGTAACCGTTGGATCGATCGAGCTCCCGGGTGATATCTAAACACGTTTCACGCGCTCAATCCAAATCCGCCTTCCACATAGGCCGTATTCGGAGTGTGACGGTGAATCGAGGCTAGATCCCATTCCGCACTCGGGTTGCACGCGCTCGGTGAGTTAAGAGGCGTTGGACCTCGTGTTCGGTGATTTGGGGCGTTGGACCCCATGCAACACGTGACCTATGGGTTCGGGCCCGAACCGCAATAAATCATCAAAAGCAAGAATAAAACGGAAGAAAACTGATGTAACTGACACGATACAGAAAGCAACTGACAATTGTCGGTGAATACAGACAAGTGGTGTATTAAGTCGAATGTACGTGATTTAATCAGTTATTACCGTGGTTGATTGGCAAACAATGCATCTAACCTAGGCAAACATAGAGGGCGGGCTAGGATAAGGTTCTAAGCCGATTACATGTGTGTGTTTGTTTTATGACTCTTATTCAGTTAAGTGTCACTGCGGTTTCACTGAATTAGCCAAACTCGTGTTTTGACTCTAGATTGGAATCTAATATTCCACCTATCCATTATCTAATGTTTGTTTAAGTCAAGTACATGATTAATCCGGTTCTTCGTCTTTTTCAACTGAAATAAAAAGGTTCACCACCGAATCTACGATAGGAAGATAGAAACACCGAAAGTGAACGGAATGGGCCGTACGAATGAAACTCGCACCCGAACGGGCCGTCCCTTTCCGTCCATAGATCGAGGTGTTTCCGACTCCCTAAAGCCTAGGATATCGATGAATCACGGAATGACGACTATGCCTTGAGTGGTAAAACATGTGATGTTCATATATAAATTAAAGATCGTGTGACACGAAGAGGTCTAAAGAGGACTCGCGCATCTCGACTCGAGCCGCCTCAAATTGGGCCCGGACTCGAGTCATAGTACGCGAGTACTTGCTAGACACGATTCTATTCGTGTTACACGTCTCGATGTTTTGAAATTATGAGCTTTTAAGGAAAAGGGCATTTCCGCCGTTCCATGAACCATCGATACGTTTACGAATTAATATTCAATTTGTCCAATTATTTAGTCCGAGTGATTTAATTAATCAAATGATGCGTCCCATTTCTCGTTTGTGGAATGGTTTAGTGATTGAGGAGTTAAACCTTGATTATTATGGGCTAATGAGATGATTGTTCGGGGTTAATGCGCCTAACATGTAAATTAATCGTGAAGCTAATGATTTAAACAAAAAATATAATTGCAATCAATTACAAGAATCGGTTTTAATCGTTTCTTGCATGCGTAAGACGCCAAACATAATAAGAACACACACATTTACAAAGTCGATGCCACCATGGTCTTGGAATCACAAATAAACATGTAATACAAACACAAACATGATATATAATGGAATCAATAAAATGGCATCGGCACGAAAAACGAGGTAAATCGTAAATGTAATAAACATGAAAACAGAGTCGGATCAGGGTCAAGGGGTCTATTTTGGATCTAGATTCAGTTTGGAGAGGGCTAAATTAGACCCAAAAAAACAGTGTGATCTGATTTGTCGAATATACGAAAAGTTCGGTAAATAATTTTTATTTGGAGTTTCAGCGCCCATAAAAATATGAAATTTTGTGTGGAACCTTAAAATAACATCAGGAATGTGTGGTAAAAATTTCAGTTCATTTTGAAGTCGGATGGTTCGCGAGATCTATCAAAATCAGACCGGAAACACCGAAATAACGGGTAAACATTTTTTATCCGGAGATCCAGTGCACAGAAAAATCTGAAATTTTGTATGGGGACTTAAAATAACATCAAGTGTCTGTGGTAAAAATTTCAGCTCATTTCGAACTCGGATGGTTCACGAGACTATCAAAATCTGGCCGAGAATACCGAAATAACGGGTAAACATTTTTTTATCCGAGATCCAGCGCCCAGAAAATCTGAAATTTTATGTGGGGACTTAAAATAACATCAAGAGTCTGTGGTAAAAATTTTAGCTCATTTCGAAGTCGGATGGTTCACGAAGTTGCTCAAGGCCAAACCCGGGATCTAAGGAAAATCATGCGAAATGAGCCCCTAACACCCCATATCAAACAAATATCGAAGAACCTAGCTTCTCTAAGTCATAGAGGAGTCTTACCTAGCCTCGGAACACGAGGAGGAGTCGGAGAAGTGGCCGTGGGGTCGCAAGACTCGGCTTGAAGTCGCGGAAGTGAGCAATCCGAGAGAAAACAGCCGCGGCTAGTCTCGGGAGAACGGCTTGGCACGCGAGCTCTGGGCACGGCACGGTGCAAGGTCGGGCTCGTTGGACTCCTAAGAGTAGATCTAGACGAGCACGGGCAGACCCGAGCGTGCCGAGCCCTAGACAAGCTCGAAAAACGTGAGAGAAGTTCGGGTATGAACACGGAAAACCCGGTAAGCGAAAAACAATGAAACGGAGGTTGTGCACGGTGGATCGGCCCTCGGATCGTGACCACCTCTTCACGAGAGAGGGTGAGGGTCGTGAGGAACCCTTTGAACGTGATGGCACGACTCTCCGAAGTCGCGGGAGAAAATGGCACGTCGAGGAGCTCGGTTGCGCGCGGCTTGGAGACTCGGGACCCGATTACAACTTTGGCTGGATTGATGTTAGGGACCTCAAATGGAAAATCTAAGCCCGGAAACGGACTTAGGGGATGGAAAATAGGTAGGCTAGGGAGTTTGGTGATTTTTGTTTAAGTCTGGTCGGGTGGTTACCGGAATACCGGGTGGTTTTCCGACGGTTTTGGCCGGTTTCGGCCTTGGCAAGGAGTGGTACGAGCTGTGGGAGTGGGCTGAAGTTGAGAGGATTTTAGAGGGAGATTGGCTTGAGAGAAAGGAGAATGAAGAAGTGATTAAGTCTAATGATCAATGGGCTTATAGGAGGCTTAACTTGTGATTAAATGAGGTTAAGTGCGGTTTTTTTTGTATGCTAAACTAGGGCTGCCGAATTTCAATGGGATTAAGGGGAAAGTGTCACATTGAGTGTGGGGAAGGAAGAGGAGTTGATGGGAAGTGATGGAGTGATGGATGGGTGTAAGTGTGTAAGAAGAAGTGATGGTGTAAGAGCCAAAATTCAAATTGTGTGGAGGGGAGCTTTGGAGCCGACGGGTGAGAGAGCTTGAGCCGCGGCTTGGGCTGTCAATTCGGAGCCGAGGGTTGAGCCGTGGCTTGGGGTTGAGCCGCGGCTTGACGGCTTGGCTTGGCTGAGCTGTGGGTCCCGTCTGATTGAGATAAAAGCCGGAATGCTTGAAACCCGATTGAGCTGCATCCGACCTCCGATGTCCAATTAATTTGAAGATTTGGAATGCTTGAACTACGAGGATTTGAATGAGCCCAATATCGCCGTACGTCGTGTGAACGAACGTACGGGTGACTCGCGCTTCAAGAGTCGGTTTTGCCCCTGTCGGGACGTTCGGAGTGGAATTTAATGCCCTTCGACCTCCGATTGACCTATGTGCATCCTTGCATTCGTTTTGGCGGTCCTTTTGCCCCGTGGGGAATCGTTGGCTCGTTGTCCTCGGTCGGGGACCGTTGGCCGGAAACCTAGGGACTTTGACCGGGATTCTCTCAATGTGCCCCGAATGCCTTGAGGTGCTCGGGGATTATTGTGAGGGGCTCAGAGATCGTCGTGGTCTCTGCTTTTCGTGGAAATACCTCGAAGGTTCGCCGGGAGACGTTCGTGACCACTGAACCGTACTTCGGGAGAGCCGAGCCGAGTTCCGAAAGGTTGTCTGAAACTTGTTCCCC
>NW_022204074.1:0-70031 GCF_007655135.1 Punica granatum
GAAGTAAGTTGGAATGCACGCGCCTCACAATGTTATAATAAGGAATTCAATTAATTCTTTTGGTCTAATAATAATTCTTTACATGTTTTTATCAAGAGGTCAATTTAGTCCCGCGACATCAACCGGTAGTGTACCCCTAACTCTACACGAATATCATATAACGTTCGAAAAAATAAATTATACATATGATTTTTATTGGATCATCATCATCATCATCATCATCTCAATAAATGAGCTATTGGTTTTGGGTCAAGCAACAAACAAATAGTTGTTGATTTAGGTTACATCAAATCAATTGAAATGACTTTCTATTGGCGGCGAATCTCCATTACCACGTCAGTCACAATATGGATTTGCATTGACTGGCCGCGTCATGTCAATGATAATACTGTGCAACTACCGATATAAATTAGTTTAAGCGGTTCGACGCTTATTCTCTTTATGTAAGGTTACGATTTTAAATTTGTGGATAAAAAAAAAATCACATTGAAAGAGTTTTACTCCCTAGTGAATCAATTCGACTCGACGGGATTAGTCGGAGCTCATGGTCTTTCGAATATCAGGCCTCATATCGAAAAAAATATAATATTGAGGAACTAATTAATAATAAAGTGATTGCGATGGAGTAATTAACGATTGTCCCGTCTAAATGATTTTCTTTTTCTTTTTTTTTTTAATGCAAGCCTAAATGATCTTTTCTTACGGTAAAAATAATATTGAAAATATAGTTTAATTAATGATAGTTTAGAGAAATTTGGTTTCAGGAAGTTTTGTAAATTTCAAAAATAATTGACTCTATATGGATGATCGCGTTGACGCCTCCATGAACTGTGTATTCGTTAATTTTTAATTAAGCATATCGAAGTATTTTTATTATTTTTAATTTTGGTGACGTGGCAAGCGGGTGATATTGCCAGGTGAAGACCACGTCTGATTTCTCCAATGTTTATCCACCACTTGCCTGGTAGAGATATTGTCTTTAATTACTTTCCATTATCTGTTCTTTGTTTCTTGATTGAGGGATTGACAAATTGCATATGGTATACCGTTTATATATATATATATATATATATATATCATTGTAATGAATATGGGAAAATAATAATCCTCCAATTCTGCGTGTTGCCAACGTGGACTCCACATCCTTTGACCACTTACTATTTATACGTTCACCAGCTTTCACTATTTATACCCTCATCCTGCATCTCACCCTTCTTCACTTCTCTTACACATTCCCATATCACCAAGGCACATTCTCTTCCTTCCTTGAGCAGATATCGAGTTTTTCCTTGCCGGATCACGCGACAATATCTGATCACTAATGGCAAAATCGCCTGAGCAAGAGCATCCCATCAAGGCCTTTGGCTATGCTGCCCGGGAAACCTCAGGCCATCTTGCTCCTTTCAATTTCTCTCGGAGGTACTTTATCGCGCAATGGTCCTTATACCCGATCGAATAGAGATCGGATTTTGATCTCTCATTGCATTCGGTCGATGCGTAAAGGTTTATATTGTTATATATATGGATTGTTATGTTGACTTGTATGGTTTACTTTTTACAGGGTAACGGGAGAAAAGGATGTTACCTTCAAGGTATTATACTGTGGGATATGCCACTCCGACCTCCATAGCATTAGAAATGAATGGGGAGATGCCCTGTATCCTCAGGTGCCCGGGTATGTATTCGAAAATATATATATGTCTTTTGAACTGTTGACACGAGCGTTCTTTTCAAATCCGTGAGTACACATACGGGAGTTCGTTTTATCGATCGAAGCCTAACGATGATGTATACTTTCTATCTTGTAGGCATGAGACTGTGGGGGTGGTGACAGAAGTTGGCTCCAAGGTGACAAAGTTTAAGGTTGGTGACAAGGTTGGTGTTGGCACCTTAGTGGGGTCATGCGGCTCCTGCGATAGCTGTAAGAGTGATTTCGAAAACTACTGCCTTAAATTCATCCCCACCTACAATAGCATATACCATGATGGCACCATGAACTATGGTGGCTACTCCGACATCATGGTAGCGGATGAACACTTCGTAGTTGGGATTCCTGACAATCTGCCGCTCGATGCGGTAGCTCCACTCCTATGTGCTGGGAACACTATCTACAGTCCAATGAAGTACTACGGACTTGATAAGCCCGGGCTTCATATTGCTGTGGTTGGGCTCGGCGGGTTGGGCCACATAGCTGTCAAGTTCGCCAAGGCCATGGGCCTCAAGGTGACCGTCATCGATGTCGACATGGCTAAAAAGCAGGAGGCCGTTGAGCGCCTTGGGGCCGACGATTTCTTCCTCAGTCAAGACCAGGAACAAATGCAGGTACATGAATGACACGACTTCCTAACAATTTACAATCATCATATATATATGTGTATATATATATATTCACAATATCTCTTTTCCCTCCTTTTTAAACTGTGTATGGATGCCTAATTACATTTACTATGAATACAGGCTAGAATAGCAACATTGGACGGTATCATTGATGCAGTCCCGGTAGTTCATCCTCTCCAACCTTTGCTTCTTCTGCTGAAGGCTCACGGCAAGCTAGTTTTGGTCGGTATACCAGACAAGCCGCTTGAGTTACCAGCCTTCCCGTTGCTCAAAGGTATGCCTCTGCTCTTATCGCAAATTATTATTACCTTGAATTTGTATTATCATGAAGTAGACCATATGAGATGTAAGCTAACTATGCAATATGTAATAAATTGCAGGTCGCAAGCTTGTGGGGGCAGTTTAATGGGCGGGTTGAAGGAGTTGCAGGAGATGCTAAATTTCGCCTCCAAGCACAACATCACTGCGGACATCGAACTCGTTAAGATGGACTATGTAAATACTGCTCTGAAGAGACTTGAAAAAGCGGATGTCAGATACCGATTCGTCATTGACATTGGGAATTCATTGAAGCCTACTGCCTAGGAATATCTGTTGGTTTCCCCTGTTGTTTCACATTCGCTTGTCCTGCGACATTCATAAATTCTGCGTGTTGTTGCACATTGGCTTGTTGATTCAAATTTCTAAAATAAGACTAGTTGTCAATTTCTACATTAATATTTAATGAATGTTCGCCGGATCATATTGTACTTTTTCGATTTGTCTCTGTAGGATTTAATTATGATCTTTGTTAGATCATTAGTCTTCGTATTATTATATCGGGTCACTTATAAGTAAAAGCAATCTTATTAGTCAAGGTTTGGACGAACTGAGTTAATGATACCAATCTGTTAGTGGAATGTGCTTAGATCTTCATTCTACAGGTCACTTTCACCTTTCTTCTTGAAAAGATTCTTCTCATATTTTTTCGGAAAGGTGTAAAGATTCTTCATTCTTATACTTTACCTGCTTGTATACGGCGATGAAAGGTCAATTTTTTCTCGCATTAACTATTGACGTAACTCTGAACTAATTAATGAACTTAATTACGTCAATTATCAATTATAATATATGAAAATCTATCAAAAAATTATAATATATAAAAGTTCGGATGAAAAAGTGCCACATAAATAGAATTACAAACTTGTTCCCAATTCTAGTCCCCATCTTGTGTCCTCTCAAAGTACCAATGGTGTATATTTCCATGGAATGCATAGGGACACACACGTGAGATTCTTTCTTCTCTCATTTTTGTTTCTTTTCTCCACAAAGTAACAAATTAAATATTTATTAAAAATATTTTAAAAATTCATACACTGGCAAGTTAAAATCTAAAAAATTCTAACAAAATAACACAACATTAATATAAAATTTCAAACAAAAGTTAAAAAAACTAAAAAAAATAAATATTATTAAGAAAATTTATAAAACAATCCATAAAAGTAACATATTAAAATCTGAAAATTTTTAAAAATACTGAATAATTAGATAGTGATATAAAATTCAAAAAGTAAAAAATATAAATAGAGACTAAATAAATAAATAAATAGTGACATAGTTCACCCTAAAAATAAATAGTAACATAAACTTTAAAAATGGGTAAAAAAATATAAACTCAAGGAAGACTCAAAACATTTAAATGCAATTTTAAAAATAAAAATAAAGGGCTGAAACAAAAAATATAATAAAACTCTGAAAAATTATCACTGCTCAAGAAATGTTAGCAAATTCGAAATAAATTAAACATAAATTTTAAAAAATAAGCAAATTTTTTTTTAAAAAATTCAAATAACAAAATGAAAAACTAACATATAATTCAGAAAGTCTAAAAATAAAAAAATAAAAGGAGAATTAGAAAAATTAAAGTTTGAATGAAAATTGAGATGAAACATGAAAGGTCAAAATGAAAGCAATTAAATCGAAAAAAATATATTGCAAAATCAACACTATTACAGAATACTTTATGGGCATTTAACGACATTACATGATAAAATTCTCAGACAAAATGAAATCTAACATTGCAAATTCAACGTAAACTTGTATTCGAATATCTGAATTCATCGTAAAAGGGAAACAAGCCATAGTTTTTTCAAATTTGCTTGGGTGAAGATATGTTCCAGCATTTTATTTTTTAATATTAATAATTCTCATCCCTTGTGAGACCCGGTATTTGCATACACATATATACATATGCTTATATATATATATATATATATTATGTAGAAGTTGTTGGAGAAAAAAAAAAAAGGGAATGGAGCCATGGGCTCCACGTGGCCCAAATTGTTCCCCTCATTTTCCACCGCCATATTTGTTTCTTTCTTTTCTTCTTTGTTTTTTTTTCCATTTGTTTATTTCCTTCCTTCCTTGCCCTGTTTTTCTCTGCTGGGGGAGTCGATGAAAAAGAAACAGAGGAGGGAAATAGGGAGATAGAGAGAGCAAGGAAAAAAAAAGGTGAGCCTTGTCCATTCCGAGCTCTGCTGCTTATACTTGGTCTGAGTTGCACTTCAATTTTTTTGCTCGATTCGGGATAGTTGGCTTAGGCTCGATACCTCGTTGTCATATTGATATACGGGTGAGTTGTAGAATTGACTCTTGATAGAATTGAGTATATGTAGCATGATTATGGTGATTTGAAATTGAGTTTGAGATAGCAGCTGGGATGGATGATAATTCATTAATCGGTTGTGTTTGTTTATTCAATTCTATGGCTGGTAGTGGGGCTTGAGATATAGGCTGAATGGTATATCAATTATTTGTTTGATTTGGGGTCATTTGGAGTGATTTTGAAGGCTTGAGGCCGAGATTGAGATATGGAATGAGATGCATGATTTTTCATTAATCGATTTAAGCATGTCTAGCTTGATTTTGGAGATATAATGAGGAATTTTTGTCGTCGGCTGAATTGCTTGGTACTAAATTCTTTTCTTCCACTTTCTTGCATTCAATTGGATTGACAAAGTTCAAGGGTGTATTTAGTTATGGTTCTTGAGTCGTAAACTAATGAACAAGGAAGCTAAATTATATGGGTTTTATAGCTGGAATTGTTTTTCTTTTCGTGGTTCAGCTATTCTATTAGTTCGTAAAAGTAGAATTTCCTTTTCTTATTGGTTACCGCTCTACCAGTAGTAACTGATTCAATGCTGTCTTCTTCTTTTTTTATTATTGATGCTTAAATGGCCAAGGGAGCTTTAAATTGCCTTGTTCTAGAAGTTTGGGTAAATGTTCGTTACAACATATAATTACATATATATTATATATTTCGTGCTATGAAATGCCTTACATACTCGGTTGCCATTTCTTTTAGAGGAATAGGTAATGTACATATTTGAGGAAGTTGGAAGCTAGCTAGCTATTGGAGTTGGCGAAGTAACTGAAGAGTAATGATTGTTATTTAATTTGTATTAGCTAGATATGGTTAGTGACTTCACTTATACAAAATTTGTTGTTGTTAAGTTATTAGAGTTCTAGTATTGCTATTTTAGCTTAGATAAATTATTGTAAATTTTTATAAATAATATTGTGTAGACAATGCTAGGAGATTACGCTTTGCTGCCTTGAGTTTCATGATGTCGGATTTCTTGTATGGAGTATTATCTGGTTGTTGCTATTATTGTGATTGGATATTTTTGGTCTTTTATGAATCTCCCATTTACCTAGAAATTGACAAGAAACAATCAGGTTTGTTTAAATAGGAATTATGGAGATTGTTTAAGTAGTTTTGACATAGATGAGAAATGGACATAATGAATATGATATATATGTATAACTCGGGATGTATTGGAAATAATAAGTCTAAAGAAGATCCTGGGAGGTATTAGAAGCCCTGTAATGGTGTTATGTTAATTATTCTCTAAATTTATGTTTGCAAATCATAGGGATTGAGGAGACTGAATTCTTGTACTCTGAAGGCTCGACCCAGTGAGCTATCTTTTTTGGAGTTATCGGTGAGTACTTTCATTCCATTGTGAAATGATACATATATATATATATGTGTATATGTTACGTGAGTACTCTATTCCCTTGTGAAATGATGTATTATAGTTATATAAATTATTTAAGAGGAATATTGTGATAGTTAGGGATTCAGAATCGGTCTTGCTAGGTTGTGTGTATTGATTTGAGAGATATTGCCTTTTATGTTTTATTTTGATTTGAGATATGCAGTGTGATTGTGTATGCTGATTGAATATAAGATGTGTCATGATAATATACTTTCATTGTAATGTGATTGAGATTGTGCTGGTGTATAGTGATATATGAGGTGAGCTGGCATGGTTGCAATTATTTATGCTTATGATTGCTGTTTGATTATAGCCATGGGACCGCTGATCCGGCGGGATACAAAATGGACGCTTAGATCGCTGATCCGGCGGGATACAAAAAGGGATGTCTAGACCGCTGATCCGGCGGGATACAAAAAAGGGACGCTTAGATCGCTGATCCGGCGGGATACAAAAAGGGGTGCCTAGACCGCTGATCCGGCGGGATAAACAAAGGGACGCTTAGACCGCTGATCCGGCAGGATATAAAAATGGATGCCTAGACCGCTGATCTGGCGGGATATAAAATGGACGCCTAGACTCCTAATGCCGGAGGATAATGGGCAGCCCCCGCTTATGAGATATGGATATTGAGAGTTGAGGATGATATGAATGAGATGTGCGGGTCACGATACCGTCATAACTCTGTTGCGAGGAAATGCAACCCTATGGCTATAGTGATTGATTGTGTTGTATATTGTTTGCCTAGTATGATTGTTGGAGATGTGATGATTATTGAGATTGCTGAAGATGTGATGATTCCTGAAATTGTCTAAAATTAGTTTGTGAAAGTCGTGTTGTTGCTAAAGTTGGATATGTCAAGTCATTGTGTTGTGAGTTGCTATGGATTGCTAATGAATGGATATTTGATGTTTATGTGATATTGGATATTAGAGAAATGGTTGGAAGAGTTGCGTGTATTTGTTAGTAGAACTTAAATTTAGTTATTATATTGAATATGACTATTAATATAGTTTGTATTTATATATATACCGTATATGTGTGCGATGAGTTGATAGTTGAACTGGATGTGATTTTATTAATTATTTGAATATTAGGTTGTTTGCAATTAAATATTTATTTAATAATAATTCATTTTGCTTTGAAATATAATACTATTGAGATGCAGCTCACACCCAGTATATATTTTTCCAAATAAGCTTCTAGCTGCGCGGAAGAGTCACTTTTTTGATATCGGGGATTAGCTCAGAGAACTAGGTAGGGACCTTAGTTATTTGATAGATATTCTTTTTGTATAGAATGTATTTGAATATGTTACGACCTGAAATTTTTGTTTAGTTTTGGTTTAGTGATTGGTTGAGAAAAGAGAATTACTCTCTTTTGAGATGTGTGTATATATATATATATATATATATATTAGAAGCTTGCTGGATTGGTTTTGTATTTTTGGTGGTCTTATGGAAAGCATGTTTTATATAACTAGTTTATGCGGTAAAAGATATCGAAGAAATATATGGGAAATTCTGTCAAAATTTCGGGTCGTGACAATTTTGGTATCAGAGCAAAGGTTAGGAGATTCTGTAGACTTAAATGCTTATTAAACATTTGAGTTATTTATGGTTTGGATTTGCTAATGAATAAGCATGGGCTTAGGTGTGTTTGTTGAAATTTACACATACACTGCACAATAAGGAAATTGATATTAAGCAGTTGCAGATTGGAAACACCATTAAATAATCAGGTTTTGCATATCAGGTATTATAGCAGTTCTTGTAATTCTTTGAATATACATACATACATATATATATATACACTACGTTTATTCTGTCGGAATATCGTTTATGTCACCGATTGAATTCAATATATGTGTCATGTTTGTAATCTACTTCTTTCCTTGGGCAGTTAATTGTGATTTCTTTGTTTAGTTGCTCCGTTAGTTATTCGATTAGTTTCGGTCTTATTTGCTCGATTTAATTATTAGTAATTTTAATTATTTTACTAACATATTAGTAAGATTTTCCAAAGGTTGATGCTATTTAATTTCTTTGTGTTTGGTTAAGGAATAAGCTTGGAACTTAAGTATACTTTTCGAAATCTATCTATATAATTACTATAATAAGAATTGGGTTGAGGGAAGCACCTTAAGTTCCCCATTGGTTAAGTTTCTCATGGAAATCAGCGTCACGAGCTCCAAACAAGTTTTGAAATAAGTTAAGTATCAGAGTCGATATGTGTTTCAGCTAAGCATATATGATTTCACGAGTATTCCTTATAGATCAGGTTCAGAGGTAATTTTTTCAAGAAGTTATTGCGACTTTTGAGCATACATATTGGATTTATTTCAGTGGAATATTTCCTGGACTATCAATTAACCAATGTTGTCTGTCAACCTACGTTCTTCGATTCTACCAAGTGGCGATTCCAGTTTAATTTCTCCTTTATATTTGCAACCAGTCATGGTTTATGTTGCTGTGAGAATGATCGGACAAGATCGAGAAAGTTGTTGCTCTGCTTACGGAACAAGATCTTACTTGACTTTCATCATTGATCTTGGAATCCTATTATTGCTTAGCTTCATATTTTTAGTCTAGCATCATCATGTGAGTTCAGCATGAGTTTTTGGTATTCTAAATTACTGCTATCAGCATCCTACTTTGGCATGGATAATCATTCCACAGGAAAGCTATCAGATTGAGATTGACCAATTTTCAATATTGGAAATTCATATTAAGTTTATATTGGATCAAGGCTGCGTCCACTGTATAACAGCTGTCGTGAAATTTATAATTGATTTCACATCTGTGATGGTATATCTCAGACTTCTAATGTGTCAGAGCAATACAGAGAGAGTGGCAGCGGAACCATGATGCTATAGAGGAATTAATACAAAAGCTACTTGGGGACCTGAGGGTGTAATGAACCTTTATAATCTTTTTTAATTCCTCAAACAAATTTCGAGAACGAAATTTTTATTAGTGGGGGAGATTGTGAGACCCGGTATTTGCATACATGTATATACATATGCTCATATATATATATATATATATATATGTAGAAGTTGCTGGAGCAAAAAAAAAAAAAAAAGGAATGGAGCCATGGGCTCCACGTGGCCCAAATTGTTCCCCTCATTTTCCACCGCCATATTTGTTTCTTTCTTTTCTTCTTTGTTTTTTTTTTCATTTGTTTATTCCCTTCCTTCCTTGCCCTGTTTTTCTCTGCTGGGGGAGTCGATGAAAAAGAAACAGAGGAGGGAGATAGGGAGATAGAGAGAGCAAGGAAAAAAAAAGGTGAGCCTTATCCATTCCGAGCTCTGCTGCTTGTACTTGGTCTGAGTTGCACTTCAATTTTTTTGCTCGATTCGGGATAGTTGGCTTAGGCTCTTGATAGAGGGATTGACAAATTGACTCTTGATAGAATTGAGTATATGTAGCATGATTATGGTGATTTGAAATTGAGTTTGAGATAGCAGCTGGGATGGATGATAATTCATTAATCGGTTTGTGTTTGTTTATTCAATTTCTATGGCTGGTAGTGGGGCTTGAGATATAGGCTGAATGGTATATCTTTCTTGGAGTTATCGGTGAGTACTTTCATTCCATTGTGAAATAATATATATATATATGCATATATATTACGTGAGTACTCTATTCTCTTGTGAAATGATGTATTATAGTTATATAAATTATTTAAGAAGAATATTGTGATAGTTAGGGATTAAGAATCGGTCTTGTTAGGTTGTGTGTATTGATTTGAGAGATATTGTCTTTTATGTTTTATTTTGATTTGAGATATGCAGTGTGATTGTGTATGCTGATTGAATATGAGATGTGTCATGATAATATACTATCATTGTAATGTGATTGGGATTGTGCTGGTGTATAGTGATATATGAGGTGAGATGGCATGGTTGCAATTATTTATGCTTATGATTGTTGTTTGATTATAGCTATGGGACCGCTGATCCGGCGGGATACAAAAGGGACGTCTAAACCGCTGATCCGGCGGGATACAAAAAGGGACGCCTAGGCCGCTGATCCGGCGGGATACAAAAAGGGACGTCCAGACCGCTGATTCGGCTGGATACAAAAGGGGACGCTAGACCGCTGATCCGGCGGCATATAAAAAAGGAACGCCTAGACCGCCGATCCGGTGAGATATAAAAATGGACGCCTATTGGTTTTGGGTCAAGCAACAAACAAATTAGTGGCGGATTTAGGTTACATCAAATCAATTGAAATGACTTTCTATTGGCGGCGAATCTCCGTTACCACGTCAGTCACAATATGGATTTGCATTGACTGGCCGCGTCATGTCAATGATAATACTGTGCAACTACCGATATAAATTAGTCAAGCGGTTCGACGCTTATTCTCTTTATGCAAGGTTACGAATTTAAATCTTGTAGATAAAAATAATTCACATTGAAAGAGTTTTACTTCCTAGTGGATTAATTCCACTCGACGGGATTAGTCGGAACTCATGGTCTTTCGAATATCAGGCCTCATATCGAAAAAAATATAATATTGAGGAACTAATTAATAATAAAGTGATTGCGATGGAGTAATTAACGATTGTCCCGTCTAAATGATTTTCTTTTTCTTTTTTTTTTAAATGCAAGCCTAAATGATCTTTTCTTTCGGTAAAAATAATATTGAAAATATAGTTTAATTAATGATAGTTTAGAGAAATTTGGTTTCAGGAAGTTTTGTAAATTTCAAAAATAAATGACTCTATATGGATGATCGCGTTTACGCCTCCATGAACTGTGTATTCGTTAATTTTTAATTAAGCATATCGAAGTATTTTTATTATTTTTAATTTTGGTGACGTGGCAAGCGGGTGATATTGCCAGGTGAAGACCACGTCTGATTTCTCCAATGTTTATCCACCACTTGCCTGGTAGAGATATTGTCTTTAATTACTTTCCATTATCTGTTCTTTGTTTCTTGATTGAGGGATTGACAAATTGCATATGGTATACCGTTTATATATATATATATATATATATATATCATTGTAATGAATATGGGAAAATAATAATCCTCCAATTCTGCGTGTTGCCAACGTGGACTCCACATCCTTTGACCACTTACTATTTATACGTTCACCAGCTTTCACTATTTATACCCTCATCCTGCATCTCACCCTTCTTCACTTCTCTTACACATTCCCATATCACCAAGGCACATTCTCTTCCTTCCTTGAGCAGATATCGAGTTTTTCCTTGCCGGATCACGCGACAATATCTGATCACTAATGGCAAAATCGCCTGAGCTAGAGCATCCCATCAAGGCCTTTGGCTATGCTGCCCGGGAAACCTCAGGCCATCTTGCTCCTTTCAGTTTCTCTCGGAGGTACTTTATCGCGCAATGGTCCTTATACCCGATCGAATAGAGATCGGATTTTGATCTCTCATTGCATTCGGTCGATGCGTAAAGGTGTATATTGTTATATATATGGATTGTTATGTTGACTTGTATGGTTTACTTTTTGCAGGGCAACGGGAGAGAAAGATGTTACCTTCAAGGTATTATACTGTGGGATATGCCACTCCGACCTCCATAGCATTAGAAATGAATGGGGAGATGCCCTGTATCCTCAGGTGCCCGGGTATGTATTCGAAAATATATATGTCTTTTGAACTGTTGACACGAGCGTTCTTTTCAAATCCGTGAGTACACATACAGGAGTTCGTTTTATCGATCGAAGCCTAACGATGATGTATACTTTCTATCTTGTAGGCATGAGACTGTGGGGGTGGTGACAGAAGTTGGCTCCAAGGTGACAAAGTTTAAGGTTGGTGACAAGGTTGGTGTTGGCACCTTAGTGGGGTCATGCGGCTCCTGCGATAGCTGTAAGAGTGATTTCGAAAACTACTGCCTTAAATTCATCCCCACCTACAATAGCATATACCATGATGGCACCATGAACTATGGTGGCTACTCCGACATCATGGTAGCGGATGAACACTTCGTAGTTGGGATTCCTGACAATCTGCCGCTCGATGCGGTAGCTCCACTCCTATGTGCTGGGAACACTATCTACAGTCCAATGAAGTACTACGGACTTGATAAGCCCGGGCTTCATATTGCTGTGGTTGGGCTCGGCGGGTTGGGCCACATAGCTGTCAAGTTCGCCAAGGCCATGGGCCTCAAGGTGACCGTCATCGATGTCGACATGGCTAAAAAGCAGGAGGCCGTTGAGCGCCTTGGGGCCGACGATTTCTTCCTCAGTCAAGACCAGGAACAAATGCAGGTACATGAATGACACGACTTCCTAACAATTTACAATCATCATATATATATGTGTATATATATATATTCACAATATCTCTTTTCCCTCCTTTTTAAACTGTGTATGGATGCCTAATTACATTTACTATGAATACAGGCTAGAATAGCAACATTGGACGGTATCATTGATGCAGTCCCGGTAGTTCATCCTCTCCAACCTTTGCTTCTTCTGCTGAAGGCTCACGGCAAGCTAGTTTTGGTCGGTATACCAGACAAGCCGCTTGAGTTACCAGCCTTCCCGTTGCTCAAAGGTATGCCTCTGCTCTTATCGCAAATTATTATTACCTTGAATTTGTATTATCATGAAGTAGACCATATGAGATGTAAGCTAACTATGCAATATGTAATAAATTGCAGGTCGCAAGCTTGTCGGGGGCAGTTTAATGGGCGGGTTGAAGGAGTTGCAGGAGATGCTAAATTTCGCCTCCAAGCACAACATCACTGCGGACATCGAACTCGTTAAGATGGACTATGTAAATACTGCTCTGAAGAGACTTGAAAAAGCGGATGTCAGATACCGATTCGTCATTGACATTGGGAATTCATTGAAGCCTACTGCCTAGGAATATCTGTTGGTTTCCCCTGTTGTTTCACATTCGCTTGTCCTGCGACATTCATAAATTCTGCGTGTTGTTGCACATTGGCTTGTTGATTCAAATTTCTAAAATAAGACTAGTTGTCAATTTCTACATTAATATTTAATGAATGTTCGCCGGATCATATTGTACTTTTTCGATTTGTCTCTGTAGGATTTAATTATGATCTTTGTTAGATCATTAGTCTTCGTATTATTATATCGGGTCACTTATAAGTAAAAGCAATCTTATTAGTCAAGGTTTGGACGAACTGAGTTAATGATACCAATCTGTTAGTGGAATGTGCTTAGATTTTCATTCTACAGGTCACTTTCACCTTTCTTCTTGAAAAGATTCTTCTCATATTTTTTTCGGAAAGGTGTAAAGATTCTTCATTCTTATACTTTACCTGCTTGTATACGGCGATGAAAGGTCAATTTTTTCTCGCATTAACTATTGACGTAACTCTGAACTAATTAATGAACTTAATTACGTCAATTATCAATTATAATATATGAAAATCTATCAAAAAATTATAATATATAAAAGTTCGGATGCGTAGATGAAAAAGTGCCACATAAATAGAATTACAAATTTGTCAGTGCACATTACATTGACCTTTCACTTTTAGTTCAATGAACTCACACTATATTTTGCTTGTGCATTGATGCATTTTAGTTACATGTCCTTAATGTATAATTAAATTTAGTGAAAAATTATAAATTTTCTCAATAATTTTAAAAAACTCATCGATCTATATGAAATTGTTTCAGTTCAATATAAAACTACAAATACAAGACATAGATTCTTGAATCTTCACTGATTAAGTTGCTTCCTTTCTCCATCTTCCTCCTTTTTTATA
This sequence comes from Punica granatum, assembly GCF_007655135.1. Classification (NCBI taxonomy): domain Eukaryota; kingdom Viridiplantae; phylum Streptophyta; class Magnoliopsida; order Myrtales; family Lythraceae; genus Punica; species Punica granatum. Next base: position 14,108 of record NW_022204074.1, read on the forward strand.
TTTTAAAATGTTATCTAAAAATCTAAAATACTAAAATATTTTTATATTTGATTTTATGATACTATTTAATGTAAGACAAAATTTTGAATTTTACAATCAATATTTCCTGATAAAATGGAGTTATCTATAAAATTTTTGATCCATGAAGTTACAACGAGTATTCTCTAGCAAAGCATAGAGTCGCATATGCATTACGAACATGCCAATCCTATTGGATTTATATTAAAGAATTTTTGTTATTCGCATTTTTACTAGGCTAGATTACATATTTTTTTTGACCAAAAGATTACGTATTTGTTTGCACTAATGATTTCTATTATTTATTAAGTCTACTTGGTAATATATGTTATTTTTAATAATATAGTTTTTCTTCATATTTATTAATTATTGACTTTTGATCCAAAAAAAATAACAACCCGTGGATATTAACTAGTTGCCTTTAATTTGTTACATCTAATGCGATGCCAGTCGCACCCCGTCAAGGAATATGGCCTATAAATATTCATAGAATGATTTTGAATTCTCTATATAAACAGAATAATCCTTGCACAACTAATTTTATTTCTCGCAATTGCAAATTGTAGTGCTTGCTCTATTTATCTCTTTTGCATATTATGAGATGCATTGGTGTCATTTGTCTATTCTTCTTTTTTCTTTTTTCATTTTTTAGTGTTTGGGATAGCTCTCACAATCTCTTATTTGAATGCAGGTCCCCTGTTCCCAATTCTAGTCCCCATCTTGTGTCCTCTCAAAGTACCAATGGTGTATATTTCCATGGAATGCATAGGGACACACACATGAGATTCTTTCTTCTCTCATTTTTTTTCTTTTCTCCACAAAGTAACAAATTAAATATTTATTAAAAATATTTTAAAAATTCATACACTGGCAAGTTAAAATCTAAAAGATTCTAACAAAATAACACAACATTAATATAAAATTTCAAACAAAAAATAAAAAAAATAAAAAAATAAATATTATTAAGAAAATTTATAAAACAATCCATAAAAGTAACATATTAAAATCTGAAAATTTTTAAAAATACTGAATAATTAGATAGTGATATAAAATTCAAAAAGTAAAAAATATAAATAGAGACTAAATAAATAAATAAATAGTGACATAGTTCACCCTAAAAATAAATAGTAACATAAACTTTAAAAAATGGGTAAAAAAATATAAACTCAAGGAAGATTCAAAACATTTAAATGCAATTTTAAAAATAAAAAAAGGTCTGAAACAAAAAATATAATAAAACTCTGAAAAATTATCACTGCTCAAGAAATGTGAGCAAATTCGAAATAAAATAAACATAAATTTTAAAAAATAAGCAATTTTTAAAAAAAATTCAAATAACAAAAGGAAAAACTAACATATAATTCAGAAAGTCTAAAAAAAGAAGAAGGAGAATTAGAAAAATTAAAGTATGATTGAAAATTGAAATGAAAGGTTAAAATGAAAGCAATTAAATCGAAAAAAATATATTGCAAAATCAACACTATTACGGAATACTTTATGGGCATTTAACGACATTACATGATAAAATTCTCAGACAAAATGAAATCTAACATTGCAAATTCAACGTAAACTTGTATTCGAATATCTGAATTCATCGTAAAAGGGAAACAAGCCATAGTTTTTTCAAATTTGCTTTGGTGAAGATATGTTCCAGCATTTTATTTTTTAATATTAATAATTCTCATCCCTACTCCTACGTCCCGGATCCATCCTTCTCAATGCTCTTACGTACCTCCTCCAATGCGTTCTCTTTGGTCTCCAGATGTAAGGGTGTTCCTATACGGGAATTATAATGACAATTAAAAAACAGTACTTCAACATAAACTACTAAATTTAAAAAGAAAAAATCTTTAATACCTGGTCCATATGAAATGTGTTCTTGGACTGATTTGTCATCATCATTGAAGAGCTGATATTGGTGTCACCATTTAAAATTTCAGGAAAAAGTAAATAAATTAAAAATTATAGTAAAAGAATAATACAACAGTGGTTAATTTCTTCGGCTAATGCATAGTTAATAGTGTTCACCTCCATAAAATAAGGTGACAAAGGCATTTTAGTGAAACTAACTGTATCCATGCCGTCATCAATTGAATTAGACAGCTCTTGGTCTCAAATAAAATATTCAATTCATAACAAAGAAACTAGAAAAATTTCACAATTAACATATAAATAAAGAAGTTGGAAAATTTTCATAGTAATTGTTTGTACAAAGATATTAGCTTTTGTATCTTATTGAATTGGGAAGATTGAATCATTTGAGTGGCCCCATTGGTAGCTTCTGGTCTTGAGTTGTTAACAATGTGATCACTTGAATGCTACAAAGATTTGGTAAGAAGCCAATTCAACATATAGAAGTAAAGTTTATATAATATTATAGGAAAATGTCTATAATTTTTTTTCCATAGAAAAATGTCTATCATTTGACCTTACGTACTATCGCGAAGATTGAGTCATTTGGGCGGCTCTATTAGCAAAGGCAGGTCCAGAATTGCAAGCATTATCACTTAAACGCTGCAGTTGATTCTACATAAAGTTATTTGCATATAACATTACTATGCTCTAATAGTAGGACTAAACGAACATAAAACATAACATAATTGCGTACCTTCAGCAATTTTTTTCTTATGTATAGCTCTCTCTAGTGCCCTCTTTTTCCTTTGCGGTCCTCTAGTTGTTTCTTTGACTTTTATGCCTCTAATTGTATTATCTCCATTACCATCGAGAACAACCTCATCTTTCTTGGAGGATTTTGTACCTCCACTGCATTCATCAAGCGATAATATCATCAAGCATGCTTCAATATCACTTAGTGTATCCTTGTGATATTGTAAAATGCTTCCTCTATAACTACAAGGGGTTTGGCATAGTGGTTAAGGAGGACCTCAAGTATCCATCAAACTTCGATTTCGAAACCCATTGGAACCACCGGAGTGCTTTTGACGTGATTACAGACTCCGTGCATTGCCAGGGGCTCACGAAGCCCCGGACATTAGTCAGGTGAAGCCTCGACAACCCGGGTTAACAAAGGAAAAAAAATGCTTCCTCTGTCAATGAAACCTTCATAGCCATATAAACATAAAGTTTGGCCAACACTTGGTAACTATGACCGATATTGACATCCAGATCTTGTGAGAGCGCCAAACTAAAAGCAACAATAGCCCCAACTTTTCATTTTTTTGGTCCATCTCTTCAAATCCATCTCTTCAAAATGTGCTCATAAGGAACCCTCTTGATATTTCGGAACTAAAAGAACTTTCAACGCATGAGCACATAATACACCTAAAATGAACATACTACAACTTCATTCCACTTTGCAATAGGAGGAATCAAACACAACAATATGAGGGTGAGTCTCACTTGGACGAAGTACTTTATACGTGCTCACTTTTCTTGACTGTTCAACCTCATGCAATTCACAATTCCATGTAAGCCACAGTTCCCAGTGAAAAAACTGGAACACCTCTGGAGTGTATTGTCTCGCTGCATGCTATAATATCTCCACATTTTCATGTAAGAATGACCTACTTTGAGAAGCTCTAAGAGCAACTCTTAACTCTCTGCATAATGTCTATATATCATTAAAATCTATGAAAATAATGAAAGAAGGCAAAAGATTGGAGTTATAGTTGATGTAAGTTTTGATCTGCTTATTCATGCTCTTATTTCTTTGAGTAGAAGACATGTCGGCACAAAATGTTTTTCACCCGTAAACCAATACCCATTTCTCCCTTATTTCGTACAACGTTAGCAACCAGCTATTATCATGAAGCTTAAATATTTCAAGCATCGCATTCCAAGCATCAACAAAATCATCCTCCTCATCATAGTCATACACACAACTACTAAAATCTTTTACAAAACTACTGAATTTCTCAAATACAGAGCTAGGATGGTTTGCTGTGTTTTGGTACATATGCCAGATGAACAAGAATCAAATAACCACTTGAATATACTCTGCTTATGGTGATTCACACTAGGAAAATGCAAGTGGACTACCATCTTGTTGTTTTCTGTATGTGTTGTCAAGACATACCACATCACCGAAATAATCGTAATCTGACTTCATTCGCCCATCTAACCAAAAAATATATGTGATAAGATCGTCAACATCTACCTGAATAGCATATGCAAAGTTCATATCTTCTGGCTGCTTCTTTTGCGTGTACTCAAGCACTCCACCAATGTCTCCAACTTTCATCGCTTTACTTATCTTTTTTCGTAAGTAATTATTATAATCCTCTGGAATGAAATCAAGGTTTTGAAGCCCACCTACCCTTCTTGACATCAATTATACACTGGCCTTGGGTGCAATTCCTGAACTATCGACTAATTCTACTTAAACTTTTTGCATAGGATTGATAGTTCTTTGAGACCTTAAGAACATGCGCTTGCTGGGAGAATCCAAAACATGAGTATGCTGAGAACGAATTTGATAACTTGAAACTTACCATTGCTTTGTATATGAATATTCATTTGCGCTAAACAATCGAATCTAGTCACTGTTCGAGGACACTTGGACATCGACATCTCCTTTGTCCTTCAGTAGCGTGGCTTAACAAGAACAACAAAACAATCGATCCTTCAGCCGGCCGTGATTATTGTCCTTGTGTGCCTTGCTCCTTCTAATACTAAACCCAACTTTCCTAGCATAGTTGTAAATATCCTATGCTTCCTGTTCACTACCGAACTCCATATCGACTTTTGAGATGTCTTGTGAGACACGGGTTATTTTCTAAGACATGCATATATATACATATATATACATATGCATATTATATACTAAATTTTGTGGCTGAAGAATTTTTTTTTGAAAAAAATAAAAATAAGAAAAAGAAAAGAAAAGAAAAGAAAGGAATTGGCATTGACCCCACTTGGTCCAACCTTCTTCCCCCACAACAACCCCTTTTTCCCACCGCATTGACTTCTTTATCTTCCTTTCTTATTTTGTTTTGGGTTGCTGAGGAAAACGAAAAGAAACAGAGCACAAGAGAGTGAGGGAGAGAAGAAATAGAGTAGAAGAGGGAAGGTGAGAACTCGATCGAGAGTTTGGGCTGGATTACGGTAGAGGAAGAAGGAGCTAAGTTGATAGGACGATAGGGGAGCAAGAATTCGGGGTGACAACAAAAACGAACCCCAGGTATGATGGCTATGCCGACAGTATAGTGGCTGGGAAATTTGAAGTTATTCCAAGGATAGAGTTTAGATTGAAATTGGTTAATTAATGGGCGTGTTAGGTATGTATTGTTGAGCTGATGTTGTTCGATTTTCTTCCTTTTCGTTCTTTTCCTTGAAATTTGGTGGTAACATGGGTTGGAGCAGAATAGAAATAGAATAGAAGGGCTGGCATGTTTAATATATATATATATATATATATATATAGCTGGACTTGTATGTACGGTTTTTCTTTTTTAGTTGATTGCATTTTCATGTTGCGAATTTAATTGAAATGTGCAGTAGGCTCTTTTAACTTTAAGTAGGAAATGGGATGGACATGTTTGTTAAGCTTGCATTTGTTTTGACAGTTGTTACGTTGTGGAGATTTGGGTATCTTTCGCCGTGTATATGTACACATGTAAACAGATGTATACCTCCTGTTCTTGACTTTTGTTTTATATATATACTGGTATGTCATTTCTTCTCAAGAGCCAGTTTGCTGCCTTGTACTAACATTGATTGGATTGAGATTTTCCATTTTTGGTGTGAATTATCCTTATTAAGTTGTATTTCATCATGAGAAATCCATGGCTAGATTAAGTTGAAAATAATAAGCATATGTATATTTATTTATTTATGTTGGATGTTCTAATTATGCTTGAACATTAATAGGGGCTGAGGAGACCGAGAATATACAACCGGAAAGCTCAACTCGTTGAGTTATGTTTGGGGGGATCTTTGTGAGTATTTTTATTCCACTATAGAATGAAACTAAATCTTAAATTAATTATATGAATGCTTGCTTGATTGAAATAAGTTGAATGAAGATAGTATCAGGATTTCATGGAGTTGTTATAAATGAATTCGGTTGATTGCGATGTGGTGAAATTATTGTTTGTAGCCATGGGATCGCTGATCCGGCGGGATATAAACAGGGACGCCTAGACCGCTGATCCGGCGGGATACAAAAAGGGACGCCTAAACCGCTGATCCGGCGGGATATAAAAATGGACGCCTAGACCGCTGATCCGGCGGGATACAAAAAGGGACGCCTAGACCGCTGATCCGGCGGGATACAAAATGGACGCCTAGACTCCTACTGCAGGAGGATAAAAGGCAGCCCCCGCTTATGAGAAATGAAATGAGGAGTTTGTGGATATGAATGCGGGGTGACGGTACTGTCGTAACTCTGTCGCAAGGATTGCGACCCTATGGCTACTATTGCTTGTTGCTTAGAATGATTGTTTGAAGTATGTGATATTAAATGGGTCGATAAGAGAAATGTTTCAAGTTGGAAAGTAGATACATATACCACTAGAAGTTTTAAAATAGATAATATTACTATAACAGTGCTGTGAATGCATAAATAAGATTAATACTTCATTTTATTGTGGAATTTAATACTCACTGAGATGCAGCTCACCCCCTGCATATATTTTTCCAGATGAGCTAGGAGCCACACTAACCGCACAGGATATCTTTTTGGACAACGGGGATCAGTGCTGAGGATCTTTTTGCAGTAGGGCCCACTCCTAGTATAAGTAGTAAGTTCTTGTAGAATGTTATGATTAAGTTACGACCTGAAACTTTTGTTTAGTTGGGTTAGTGATATGGTTGTGGAAAGTACTCTCTTGAGAGTTATATATATATATCAGAACCGGCTGAATTGGTTATATACTTTTGGTATAGCTTGCTGAATTGGTTAACTGTTTGGGAGGTGGAAAACATGTTATGAATAAATTGTTTATGTGATAACGGATATCGAGAAAACATAGGGGAAACTCTGCTGAAATTTCGGGTCGTGACATTTTTGATATCAGAGCAAAGGTTATAAGGTTCTGTAGACTTAGTGTGCCTGATCCCCGTTCTTTTTGATTAGTTGCGGTCCCAAGACGGGATATATCTTATAATTGTGTCTGTTAAATGCTTGATTAACTTGTGTTTTGCTTAGGAAAATTAGCAATGGGACCCAAGCGTGTGGGTCGGGGTCGACATAGGTATCGTACAGTCGAGGATTTGGCCGATCCGAATGCACCTCAGCCTATGGCAGAAGATCAAGTATCTCAAGCTCCTCAAGTGGCCGCTGCAGCTCCCATTGAACAAGATCCACCGATCCACCAAACGCTAGCAGCAATGACTCGTCTAGTTGAGCAGCAAGCGCAGTTAATCGAGCAACAGACGGCTTTCTTCCAGAGGCAAACAGCACAACCGGGTACGTCTACATCTCAGATGGAGCTACAATTGACGCCATATGAAAGGTTCAGGAAGTATGGTCCATCTAATTTTTCGGGAAGTGCTGATCCCATAGAAGCGGAGAATTGGATAACTGGAATGGAGAGGATTTTCTCAATCATGGAAGTTTCAAACACCCAACGTGTGGCACTTGCGTCTTTTATGCTAGAAGGGGATGCTCAGTACTGGTGGGAGGCCACCCAGAGGCGACTAGACCCGAACTCCTTACATGCTATCACTTGGTTTGAGTTCACACAAGCATTTTATAACAAGTACTTTCCAGCCTCTTTTCGGCGTACCAAGGAGCGAGAATTTTTGAATTTGAAGCAGGGGGAACTTGGTGTAGCTGAATATGAATTGAAATTTACCAAGTTGTCACGTTTCGCCCCTACCTTGGTAAGTGATGAGACCTCCAAATGCAATAGGTTCTTGGATGGATTGAATCTCAACATTAGGTCGCGCCTTTCAGTTTTGGAGATCCCGACATTTTCTGACCTATATAATAAAGCTATTATCGCTGAAGAGGATTTACGAGAGGAGGTGGCTCAGAGGGAACAATGTAGTAATCAGCCCAGTAGCTCGGGATTAGCGAAATCCTACCGACCACCAAAATGTAGTGGATTCACTCAGAGCTTATTTGAGAGCAAGACAACTTCTCAAAGGGGTCCATCGTCATCTTATCGTTCAGAAGGTGCATTTAGTCAGACTGAACAGAAACGTGGTCGAGCTAATATCACAAGAAGCCAGAATTGTCAGGTTTGTGGGCGTGTTCACTCTGGTGTTTGTCGTGTGCAATCTGGAGAATGTTATTATTGCGGACAACTTGGTCACTTAAGGAACAACTGTCCTGAGCTTCAGAGTAGAGTAGCAACTTGTTTTCGATGTGGTATAAGAGGACATATGGCACGAAATTGTACGCAGCCCTTCCCATCAGCAGTTAGCAGTTCTAGTGTGGGCAATAGGCCATCTCAAGTGAGAGGACGTGGACAGGTGAGCAGTAATCAGAGTCTACAAAGCCGAGGGGGTGGATCAATGGGAAGCTCAGCGGGCCAGGCTAATAGACCAATGACGCAGGGTAGAGTGTTCACCTTAACCAAGCGAGATGCAGATGCTACTCCTACCGTCAGCCTGACTAGGGGCGGAAAGCTAGCCACCAGTCATAAATAGAGCGTCTTTCCCCACCTAGGGAAAGCCCGCGGGAAGCAAAGTAGCAGCTCAACCAGTTGCCGGTCTTGTGCTCGTGTCGTGAGAAGAATGGAAGACTACTTTGCTCCGCTGGATGTGGATGCGGACTGACTGACTGATTCTTCATTTTTCTTCAATAGTTCATATTAATTCCGGGAGGAGTCGGTAGTTGGGCACTGGATCCCTTCGGACCTGGAGAAGGTGTGACGAGAATCACCGTCTTGAGCGCCTTTTGCTCAAGACGTTGCTATTATGCATCCGTTCTTTAATAGACCTGCACATGTACTTATAAACCCTAGTTCTACTCATTCATACATCTCATTGTCATTTGTTATGCATTCTGATAGACCACGAGAGTCATTCGATAGTAGTATGTCTATAGCTACACCAACTTGGGAGAGTGTAATAGTAGACGAGGTATACCAGGGATGTATGTTACAGTTAGGAGATAGGGAGATGTTAGTAGACTTAATACCCTTAAGTATTCAGGATTTTGATGTTATCCTTGGAATGGATTGGCTTGTCTCTCACCCTGCTTCTGTGGAATGTTATAAGAAAGAGGTAGTTTTCTGATTGCCAGATGAGCCTGAATTCAAATTTTATGGAGATCGGTTGAGTGTTCCATTTGAGTTCGTATCCTTCCTCAAGGCAAGAAAACTATTGAAAAAGGAGTGTGAAGCATACTTAGCACATGTAGTTGCTACTGAAGTTGACTCACTGAAGCTTAGTGAAATTCCAGTGGTCTACAAGTTTCTGGATGTCTTTCCTGATGAGTTACCTGGTCTTCCTCCTGATAGAGAGATTGAATGTACTATCGAGTTAGAGCTCGATACTGCTCCGATTTCTCACACACCGTATCGTATGGCCCCGTCAGAACTCAAGGAATTGAAAGTCCAGCTGCAAGAATTATTAGAAAAGGGATTTATCAGGCCTAGTGTATTTCCTTGGGGTGCTCTAGTTTTGTTTGTAAAGAAGAAGGAGGGTTCGCTCAGATTGTGTATAGATTATCGGCAGTTGAATAGGGTCATAGTGCGCAATAAATATCCTTTGCCCCGAATAGATGACTTATTTGATCAGCTCCGAGGCACCACTGTCTTCTCGAAGATTGACCTTAGATCGGGATACCACCAGTTGAGGATAAAGGATTCTGATGTGCCCAAGACTGCATTTCGCACTCAGCATGGACATTATGAATTTCTTATGATGCATTTTGGGTTAACAAATGCTCCTGCAGCTTTTACGGATTTAATGAATAGAGTCTTCCAACCATATCTTGATCAGTTTGTGGTAGTTTTTATCGATGATATATTGGTATACTCAAGAAACAGGGATGAGCATGAAGAACATCTTCGAGTCGTGTTGCAGATTTTGAGGCAGAGAAAACTTTATGCCAAGTCTGATAAATGCGAGTTTTTGTTAGATCAAATGGGATTCCTCGGGCATGTAACTTTAGGTGATGGTGTATCAGTGGATCCTACGAAGATTGAAGTTATTTTGAATTGGAGTCATCCTACAAGTGTAACAAATGTGAGGAGTTTTCCAGGATTAGCTGGTTATTATCGAAGATTTGTGGAAGGATTTTTCCTTATTGTTACTCTTCTGACTCGGTTAACATGAAAGAGTGTGAAGTTTGAGTGGACACGGGAGTGTGAGCAGAGTTTCCAAGAGTTGAAGAAAAGGTGGTCTACTGCCTCGGTGCTTATTATTTTGTCTATTGATTAGGGGTTGTGATCTATGGTGATACATCCTATCAAGACTTAGGCTGCGTATTAATGCAAAATGGCGGAGTGGTGGCATATCGGTTGGCTCTACCCCCTGAACTATTTCGCATTCATAACGTGTTTCATGTGTCAATGCTGTGCAAGTATATGTCAGACTCGTCCCATGTTCTGAGTTATTAATCGGTGGAACTGAATGAGGACGTTACATACGAGGAAGAACCGGTAGAGATTTTAGATAAGAAAGATCAGATCCTTCGAACCAAGAGAATTCCATTAGTGGAAGTGCTGTGGAAAGTCATTCGAGAGAATAAACCACTTGGGAACCTGAGGATTCCATGAGAGTTAAATATCCATATCTTTTTCCGACATCAGTTAAACAATTTCGAGGACGAAATTTTATTAGTGGAGGAGATTGTGAGACACGGGTTATTTTCTAAGACATGCATATATATACATATATATACATATGCATATTATATACTAAATTTTGTGGCTGGAGAATTTTTTTTTTAAAAATAAAAATAAAAAAAAGAAAAGAAAAGAAAAGAAAGGAATTGGCATGGACCCCACGTGGTCCAACCTTCTTCCCCCACAACAACCCCTTTTTCCCACCGCCATTGACTTCTTTATCTTCCTTTCTTATTCTGTTTTGGGTTGTTGAGGAAAACGAAAAGAAACAGAGCACAAGAGAGTGAGGGAGAGAAGAAATAGAGTAGAAGAGGGAAGGTGAGAACTCGATCGAGAGTTTGGGCTGGATTACGGTAGAGGAAGATGGAGCTAAGTTGATAGGACGATAGGGGAGCAAGAATTCGGGGTGACAACAAAAACGAACCCCAGGTATGATGGCTATGCCGACAGTATAGTGGCTGGGAAATTTGAAGTTATTTCAAGGATAGAGTTTAGATTGCAATTGGTTAATTAATGGGCGTGTTAGGTATGTATTGTTGAGCTGATGTTGTTCGATTTTCTTCCTTTTCGTTCTTTTCCTTGAAATTTGGTGGTAACATGGGTTGGAGCAGAATAGAAATAGAATAGAAGGGCTGGCATGTTTAATATATATATATATATATATATAGCTGGACTTGTATGTACGATTTTTCTTTTTTAGTTGATTGCATTTTCATGTTGCGAATTTAATTGAAATGTGCAGTAGGCTCTTTTAACTTTAAGTAGGAAATGGGATGGACATGTTTGTTAAGCTTGCATTTGTTTTGACAGTTGTTACGTTGTGGAGATTTGGGCATCTTTCGCCGTGTATATGTACACATGTAAACAGATGTATACCTCCTGTTCTTGACTTTTGTTTTATATATATACTGGTATGTCATTTCTTCTCAAGAGCCGGTTTGCTGCCTTGTACTAACATTGATTGGATTGAGATTTTCCATTTTTGGTGTGAATTATCCTTATTAAGTTGTATTTCATCATGAGAAATCCATGGCTAGATTAAGTTGAAAATAATAAGCATATGTATATTTATTTATTTATGTTGGATGTTCTAATTATGCTTGAACATTAATAGGGGCTGAGGAGACCGAGAATATACAACCGGAAAGCTCAACTCGTTGAGTTATGTTTGGGGGGATCTTTGTGAGTATTTTTATTCCACTATAGAATGAAACTAAATCTTAAATTAATTATATGAATGCTTGCTTGATTGAAATAAGTTGAATGAAGATAGTATCAGGATTTCAAGGAGTTGTTATAAATGAATTCGGTTGATTGCGATGTGGTGAAATTATTGTTTGTAGCCATGGGACCGCTGATCCGGCGGGATATAAACAGGGACGCCTAGACCACTGATCCGGCGGGATACAAAAAGGGACGCCTAAACCGCTGATCCGACGGGATATAAAAATGGACGCCTAGACCGCTGATCCGGCGGGATATAAAAATGGACGCCTAGACCGCTGATCTGGCGGGATACAAAAAGGGACGCCTAGATCGCTGATCCGGCAGGATACAAAATGGACGCCTAGACTCCTACTGCCGGAGGATAAAAGGCAGCCCTCGCTTATGAGAAATGAAATGAGGAGTTTGTGGATATGAATGCGGGGTCACGGTACCGTCGTATCTCTGTCGCAAGGATTGCGACCCTATGGCTACTATTGCTTGTTGCTTAGAATGATTGTTTGAAGTATGTGATATTAAATGGGTCGATAAGAGAAATGTTTCAAGTTGGAAAGTAGATACATATACCATCAGAAGTTTTAAAATAGATAATATTACTATAACAGTGCTGTGAATGCATAAATAAGATTAATACTTCATTTTATTGTAGAATTTAATACTCACTGAGATGCAGCTCACCCCCTGCATATATTTTTCCAGATGAGCTAGGAGCCAGACTAACCGCACAGGATATCTTTTTGGACAACGGGGATCAGTGCGGAGGATCTTTTTGCTGTAGGGCCCACTCCTAGTATAAGTAGTAAGTTCTTGTAGAATGTTATGATTAAGTTACGACCTGAAACTTTTGTTTAGTTGGGTTAGTGATATGGTTGTGGAAAGTACTCTCTTGAGAGTTATATATATATATATCAGAACCGGCTGAATTGGTTATATACTTTTGGTATAGCTTGCTGAATTGGTTAACTGTTTGGGAGGTGGAAAACATGTTATGAATAAATTGTTTATGTGATAACGGATATCGAGAAAACATAGGGGAAACTCTGCTGAAATTTCGGGTCGTGACATTTTTGGTATCAGAGCAAAGGTTATAAGGTTCTGTAGACTTAGTGTGCCTGATCCCCGTTCTTTTTGATTAGTTGCGGTCCCAAGACGGGATATATCTTATAATTGTGTCTGTTAAATGCTTGATTAACTTGTGTTTTGCTTAGGAAAATTAGCAATGGGACCCAAGAGTGTGGGTCGGGGTCGACATAGGTATCGTACAATCGAGGATTTGGCCGATCCGAATGCACCTCAGCCCATGGCAGAAGATCAAGTATCTCAAGCTCCTCAAGTGGCCGCTGCAGCTCCCATTGAACAAGATCCACCGATCCACCGATCCACCAAACGCTAGCAGCAATGACTCGTCTAGTTGAGCAGCAAGCGCAGTTAATCGAGCAACAGACGGCTTTCTTCCAGAGGCAAACAGCACAACCGGGTACGTCTACATCTCAGATGGAGCTACAATTGACGCCATATGAAAGGTTCAGGAAGTATGGTCCATCTAATATTTCGGGAAGTGCTGATCCCATAGAAGCGGAGAATTGGATAACTGGAATGGAGAGGATTTTCTCAATCATGGAAGTTTCAGACACCCAACGTGTGGCACTTGCGTCTTTTATGCTAGAAGGGGATGCTCAGTACTGGTGGGAGGCCACCCAGAGGCGACTAGACCCGAACTCCTTACATGCTATCACTTGGTTTGAGTTCACACAAGCATTTTATAACAAGTACTTTCCAGCCTCTTTTCGGCGTACCAAGGAGCGGGAATTTTTGAATTTGAAGCAGGGGGAACTTGGTGTAGCTGAATATGAATTGAAATTTACCAAGTTGTCACGTTTCGCCCCTACCTTGGTAAGTGATGAGACCTCCAAATGCAATAGGTTCTTGGATGGATTGAATCTCAACATTAGGTCGCGCCTTTCAGTTTTGGAGATCCCGACATTTTCTGACCTATATAATAAAGCTATTATCGCTGAAGAGGATTTACGAGAGGAGGTGGTTCAGAGGGAACAATGTAGTAATCAGCCCAGTAGCTCGGGATTAGCGAAATCCTACCGACCACAAAAATGTAGTGGATTCACTCAGAGCTTATTTGAGAGCAAGACAACTTCTCAAAGGGGTCCATCGTCATCTTATCGTTCAGAAGGTGCATTTAGTCAGACTGAACAGAAACGTGGTCGAGCTAATATCACAAGAAGCCAGAATTGTCAGGTTTGTGGGCGTGTTCACTCTGGTGTTTGTCGTGTGCAATCTGGAGAATGTTATTATTGCGGACAACTTGGTCACTTAAGGAACAACTGTCATGAGCTTCAGAGTAGAGTAGCAACTTGTTTTCGATGTGGTATGAGAGGACATATGGCACGAAATTGTACGCAGCCCTTCCCATCAGCAGTTAGCAGTTCTAGTGTGGGCAATAGGCCATCTCAAGTGAGAGGACGTGGACAGGTGAGCAGTAATCAGAGTCTACAAAGTCGAGGGGGTGGATCAATGGGAAGCTCAGCGGGCCAGGCTAATAGACCAATGACGCAGGGTAGAGTGTTCACCTTAACCAAGCGAGATGCAGATGCTACTCCTACCGTAGTGACGGGTACGTTAAATCTCTTTAATAGATCTGCACATGTACTTATAAACCCTAGTTCTACTCATTCATACATCTCATTGTCATTTGTTATGCATTCTGATAGACCACGAGAGTCATTCGATAGTAGTATGTCTATAGCTACACCAACTGGGGAGAGTGTAATAGTAGACGAGGTATACCAGTGATGTATGTTACAGTTAGGAGATAGGGAGATGTTAGTAGACTTAATACCCTTAAGTATTCAGGATTTTGATGTTATCCTTGGAATGGATTGGCTTGTCTCTCACCCTGCTTCTGTGGAATGTTATAAGAAAGAGGTAGTTTTCTGATTGCCAGATGAGCCTGAATTCAAATTTTATGGAGATCGGTTGAATGTTCCATTTGAGTTCGTATCCTTCCTCAAGGCAAGAAAACAATTGAAAAAGGAGTGTGAAGCATACTTAGCACATGTAGTTGCTACTGAAGTTGACTCACTGAAGCTTAGTGAAATTCCAGTGGTCTACAAGTTTCTGGATGTCTTTCCTGATGAGTTACCTGGTTTTCCTCCTGATAGAGAGATTGAATGTACTATCGAGTTAGAGCTCGATACTGCTCCGATTTCTCACACACCGTATCGTATGGCCCCGTCAGAACTCAAGGAATTGAAAGTCCAGCTGCAAGAATTATTAGAAAAGGGATTTATCAGGCCTAGTGTATCTCCTTGGGGTGCTCTAGTTTTGTTTGTAAAGAAGAAGGAGGGTTCGCTCAGATTGTGTATAGATTATCGGCAGTTGAATAGGGTCATAGTGCGCAATAAATGTCCTTTGCCCCGAATAGATGACTTATTTGATCAGCTCCGAGGCACCACTGTCTTCTCGAAGATTGACCTTAGATCGGGATACCACCAGTTGAGGATAAAGGATTCTGATGTGCCCAAGACTGCATTTCGCACTCAGCATGGACATTATGAATTTCTTATGATGCATTTTGGGTTAACAAATGCTTCTGCAGCTTTTATGGATTTAATGAATAGAGTCTTCCAACCATATCTTGATCAGTTTGTGGTAGTTTTTATCGATGATATATTGGTATACTCAAGAAACAGGGATGAGCATGAAGAACATCTTCGAGTCGTGTTGCAGATTTTGAGGCAGAGAAAACTTTATGCCAAGTCTGATAAATGCGAGTTTTTGTTAGATCAAATGGGATTCCTCGGGCATGTAACTTTAGGTGATGGTGTATCAGTGGATCCTACGAAGATTGAAGTTATTTTGAATTGGAGTCATCCTACAAGTGTAACAAATGTGAGGAGTTTTCCAGGATTAGCTGGTTATTATCGAAGATTTGTGGAAGGATTTTTCCTTATTGTTACTCTTCTGACTCGGTTAACATGAAAGAGTGTGAAGTTTGAGTGGACACGGGAGTGTGAGCAGAGTTTCCAAGAGTTGAAGAAAAGGTGGTCTACTGCCTCGGTGCTTATTATTTTGTCTATTGATGAGGGGTTGTGATCTATGGTGATACATCCTATCAAGACTTAGGCTGCGTATTAATGCAAAATGGCGGAGTGGTGGCATATCGGTTGGCTCTACCCCCTGAACTATTTCGCATTCATAACGTGGTTCATGTGTCGATGCTGTGCAAGTATATGCCAGACTCGTCCCATGTTCTGAGTTATTAATCGGTGGAACTGAATGAGGACGTTACATACGAGGAAGAACCAGTAGAGATTTTAGATAAGAAAGATCAGATCCTTCGAACCAAGAGAATTCCATTAGTGGAAGTGTTGTGGAAAGTCATTCGAGAGAATAAACCACTTGGGAACCTGAGGATTCCATGAGAGTTAAATATCCATATCTTTTTCCGACATCAGTTAAACAATTTTGAGGACGAAATTTTATTAGTGGAGGAGATTGTGAGACACGGGTTATTTTCTAAGACATGCATATATATACATATATATACATATGCATATTATATACTAAATTTTGTGGCTGGAGAATTTTTTTTTTTAAAAATAAAAATAAAAATAAAAAAAAGAAAAGAAAAGAAAAGAAAAGAAAGGAATTGGCATGGACCCCACTTGGTCCAACCTTCTTCCCCCACAACAACCCCTTTTCCCACCGCCATTGACTTCTTTATCTTCCTTTCTTATTCTGTTTTGGGTTGCTGAGGAAAACGAAAAGAAACAGAGCACAAGAGAGTGAGGGAGAGAAGAAATAGAGTAGAAGAGGGAAGGTGAGAACTCGATCGAGAGTTTGGGCTGGATTACGGTAGAGGAAGAAGGAGCTAAGTTGATAGGACGATAGGGGAGCAAGAATTCGGGGTGACAACAAAAACGAACCCCAGGTATGATGGCTATGCCGACAGTATAGTGGCTGGGAAATTTGAAGTTATTCCAAGGATAGAGTTTAGATTGCAATTGGTTAATTAATGGGCGTGTTAGGTATGTATTGTTGAGCTGATGTTGTTCGATTTTCTTCCTTTTCGTTCTTTTCCTTGAAATTTGGTGGTAACATGGGTTGGAGCAGAATAGAAATAGAATAGAAGGGCTGGCATGTTTAATATATATATATATATATATATATATATAGCTGGACTTGTATGTACGGTTTTTCTTTTTTAGTTGATTGCATTTTCATGTTGCGAATTTAATTGAAATGTGTAGTAGGCTCTTTTAACTTTAAGTAGGAAATGGGATGGACATGTTTGTTAAGCTTGCATTTGTTTTGACAGTTGTTACGTTGTGGAGATTTGGGTATCTTTCGCCGTGTATATGTACACATGTAAACAGATGTATACCTCCTGTTCTTGACTTTTGTTTTATATATATACTGGTATGTCATTTCTTCTCAAGAGCCGGTTTGCTGCCTTGTACTAACATTGATTGGATTGAGATTTTCCATTTTTGGTGTGAATTATCCTTATTAAGTTGTATTTCATCATGAGAAATCCATGGCTAGATTAAGTTGAAAATAATAAGCATATGTATATTTATTTATTTATGTTGGATGTTCTAATTATGCTTGAACATTAATAGGGGCTGAGGAGACCGAGAATATACAATCGGAAAGCTCAACTCGTTGAGTTATGTTTGGGGGGATCTTTGTGAGTATTTTTATTCCACTATAGAATGAAACTAAATCTTAAATTAATTATATGAATGCTTGCTTGATTGAAATAAGTTGAATGAAGATAGTATCAGGATTTCAAGGAGTTGTTATAAATGAATTCGATTGATTGCGATGTGGTGAAATTATTGTTTGTAGCCATGGGACCGCTGATCCGGCGGGATATAAACAGGGACGCCTAGACCGCTGATCCGGCGGGATACAAAAAGGGACGCCTAGACCGCTGATCCGGCGGGATATAAAAATGGACGCCTAGACCGCTGATCCGGCGGAATACAAAAAAGGACGCCTAGACCGCTGATCCGGCGGGATATAAAAATGGACGCCTAGACCGCTGATCCGGCGGGATACAAAATGGACGCCTAGACTCCTACTGCCGGAGGATAAAAGGCAGCCCCCGCTTATGAGAAATGAAATGAGGAGTTTGTGGATATGAATGCGGGGTCACGGTACCGTCGTAATTCTGTCGCAAGGATTGCGACCCTATGGCTACTATTGCTTGTTGCTTAGAATGATTGTTTGAAGTATGTGATATTAAATGGGTCGATAAGAGAAATGTTTCAAGTTGGAAAGTAGATACATATACCACTAGAAGTTTTAAAATAGATAATATTACTATAACAGTGCTGTGAATGCATAAATAAGATTAATACTTCATTTTATTGTGGAATTTCATACTCACTGAGATGCAGCTCACCCCCTGCATATATTTTTCCAGATGAGCTAGGAGCCAGACTAACCGCACAGGATATCTTTTTGGACAACGGGGATCAGTGCGGAGGATCTTTTTGTAGTAGGGCCCACTCCTAGTATAAGTAGTAAGTTCTTGTAGAATGTTATGATTAAGTTACGACCTGAAACTTTTGTTTAGTTGGGTTAGTGATATGGTTGTGGAAAGTACTCTCTTGAGAGTTATATATATATATCAGAACCGGCTGAATTGGTTATATACTTTTGGTATAGCTTGCTGAATTGGTTAATTGTTTGGGAGGTGGAAAACATGTTATGAATAAATTGTTTATGTGATAACGGATATCGAGAAAACATAGGGGAAACTCTGCTGAAATTTCGGGTCGTGACATGTCTTTTTTAGAGACATTGAAATGAATATCATCACCTTTTTAATAGAAATGTCTTCCTTCTTTAAGTCAAAATCAAGTCTCCTGCAGGATTGACTCGCACAATTAATCAACTCTTTTCATGCTAAGAAGAAGACCAACTTTAGGAGGTTCACCACCTCCCCCCCCCCTCCCCCCCCCAAAAAAAAAAAAGCCTCTTCGAGCTTAATTATATAAAAAAGCTTAAGAAATGGAAAAATCGACTTTGTTCTTTTAGTTCATCCATGTACACATTAGGATTGATATTTTTATAGCTTAGTTCATATGAGAATCCGACTATGACCTAGCAAATTTCATACAAATATTGCTCGTAAGAAAGCAACTCAACGAAGAGGAAAACAAAGGCATACCTTGACATGGTGTGCAAGAATGGTCCCTATAGTGTTCTTCATGTTCTTCCATTAGTTGGTGTAGTGATGAATTTTTTTTAAAATTTCTAGGATTTCATCTCATTGGTGAAAGATTGATTTTTTTTTGTGAGAAAACATTGAATTTTTTTAGGTGAAAAGAGGTGGAATTTTTTTTTGGTTTCAGGAAAATGACTACAAGTTCATATAAGAAAGCAAGATAAATATTACTTTATTATATAGAATTGATTTGTTAATTTATGGGCATCATAAACAACAAAAGAGAGAGTGAGGAAGAGGAAAAATATGATGCACACATAAATTTATTTATTTATTCTCCAAAATTATATTTATTTTTTACTGTTATTTCATTAGGCTAAATTTCCATTTATTTTTTTACTATAAATTTTTAACTTTTCAAAAATAATTTTCACTTATTTTCAAAAATTTATTTTAAATTTATTCTCAATTTTCTAACATTACTTAAGAAATGGCAATTTTTCATAGTGTTCTAATGTTTTTAACTTTTTGTTTCTGCCGTTTATTTTTATATAACTTTTTTTTATGGGATCTATTGCACCATATAACCTAACGTTGACAGATATTTTTAGATATATTATAACATCAATATTTTGCCTAAGGTATCCCAACATTGCTAATTTGATGTCACCATCTAGTCCCAGTGGATAGTTGGTGAAACAAAAATAGTAACGTTGGGATATCTCAGGCAAAAAAACGACGTTGGGATAGATCGAAGAATATCTGTCAACGTTAAGCTATATGGTGCAATAAACCTTTCTCATATTTTTACGTTTGGGCAAATTACAAAAAAAAACCCAAAGTTTGTAAAATGTCTCAATTTTGTCATAAATTTTGTTTTGTAACAAAAAAACCATAAGTTTTCTAAAATGTCTCAAAAATGACATCCGTTATAACTTCCGTCAATTTTTGCCTACGTGTGACCTACGTGGACTGTTAAAGGGACCCACTAGCCTACGTGTGACCTACGTGGACTGTTAAAGGGACTCACCATCAGCAGCAAAAATTGACGGAAGTTATAACGGAGGACATTTTTGAGACATTTTAGAAAACTTATGGTTTTTTTGTTACAAAACAAAATTTAGGACAAAATTGAGATATTTTACAAAACTTGAGTTTTTTTTTGTAATTTACCATTTACTTTTATGAATTTTATATTGCTGTCTATTTATTTAGTACCTTTTTTGATTTTCAGATTTTAATATGATACTTTTATGGATTCTTTTATAATTTTTAATAATCTTTAATTTTTTTAATTTTTACTTTGAAATTTTAAATTGATGTTGTGTTATTTTGTTAGTATTTTTTAGATTTTAATTTGTTATTTTTTGAATTAATGTAAGATTTTTTGAATAAATATTTAATTTTTTACTTCATTGAGGGAAAAAAGAGAAGAATGAATCTCATATGTGCATCCGTATGCATTCGATGAAAATATACACCATGGATATTTTGAGAGGACACATGTCATCTCCTGGTGAAGGGGACAAGAATTGGGAACAAAGTATTTGCATCCCTTTTATTCATGCTCTTCGATCTGACGATTTTTTTTTGTATGTACCATGATATTCAAAAATCCAATAGGCCTACAACTAATTTAAATCAAACCAAGTCGGCCCATTAAAGGAATAAAGTTCTCACATTATGGATTTTCTCCGTTAAGAAGATCTCACCATATTGGCATGTGCGTATGCTTATCATTTTTTCTCACAACGTTTCTTTGATCTTATGTATTGTATAGTATTGTAATGGTTGAGAACCTTTGTTCTTTCACCCGTTCTATCATATACTTTAAGGCCAATTCCAGAAGATCTAAACTCTGCCCTCTTTTCCTTTCCTAAATATAGCCAGAATCAAAACTTGTTAGAAATTTTATTTTGTATTTTTGGTATGTCGCTTTCGAAAGTGATTGTAATAAAGTAATTAACGATTTCTTTTTAAATGTAAGACTAATATTCTTTTCTTATAGTAAAATCATATCGAGAAAAACATTTTGACTAAAAAAAGTCCAGAAAAATTTGATTTCATGAAATTTTGTAAATTTTGAAAACAATTGAATATGTATGAGATTGCCGCGTTTACGCCTCTGTAACTATTTTCTGCCTATGCCACCATGGCGTTTAGCCATAGTTTCACTGGCGAACAATGGTGGCATGGGCCAATTATCTAATTCTGAAAATAATTATCTTATAGAGGTTTTTATATTTGAAAGTTGAAACGACTTTGAAAATTTTATTATTCTGTATAATTGATTGGAAATAAATAATTTTTATTTTGAAATTTAGGAGAAAGAAATAGGGGAAGTGAGCACTTAGTCCCCTGCAATTAGTTTTTCTTTTATATTTTAGTGGCGTGGCAATGCCACATCAAATAAAAAATAAAAAAAATGTAATTGTATGATAGATGTGAAATAAACACAGAAATTGGCGTTTTTACAGATAAAAATGATATATTTCATGATAGATTTGAGAATAATATGAAAATTCACTATATTTTATGAATTATGTCGTAATTTGTATCATGTAAAATAATTCTCTTATACCAATCATCTATAATTATTTATGAAGATCGGTTTTAGATAATAAAATATAGTATACTAACTTGATCAAGAATAACAACTCGCATAAAAGTATGGGTAAAGCGGCTCATATATTACATGTGCGGGTGTAAAAGAAAATTTTACTCATCTATGATATTTGACTTCTCCAGTGAAAAACCCCCTCTGATTTCTCCAATGTTTATCCACCTCTAATTGCTTTTTTTGCTTGTCTTAAATCATGGGAAATTCTACCATTGGTCCAAAATCTTTTTGAAATGTAATACTTTCATACAAAAAGTAAAACAATTGTAACAATTTTATACAAAAGGTTTATATTATATTTTAATGTTGAAAGAGCCGCCAATTTTTGCTAACGTGGCTCCATGGCCGCAGTTGATATGTCCAACAATGCTAATATGGAGTTTCACATCATTAATATATTAAAAAAATAAAAAATTGGGAAAATACAATAAAATTTCAGAAAAATGATAAAAATTTTGAAACAAACAATAAAATCTCAGAAAAATAACAAAAGTCATTCAAAAAATATTTAAATTATTTTTTCAGAAAATTTTTAAAAACACCACTAAATAAAAAAATCAATAAAACTTCACAAAAATATAAAAAATCCCTGAAATGCTAAATGAAAATATTTTTTAAAGAAAATTTAAAATCACCACGGTATCCATAAAGTACAAAACTTCTTTTAAAATAAAAAAATTAATTCGAAAAATACTAAAATTAAAGAAATTTTTTCTATAATTTTTTTAAAAAGATCACATAATATTAAAGATATGATGAAACTTTTAGAAAAATAACAAAAATTGAAAAGATAAAATAAAATATTAGAAAATAACAAAAAACTTTTGAAAAATACTAAGCTTGTGTTTGGTTTTCGAGTTGAATAAATGACTCAACTCAACTTGGTTTTGTACAATGATTGTAAATATTGAAAAATATGTTAATTTATTTAGGATATATATATATATATGTATATATAGATGTGAAAGTAGATGGAAATTTAATATTAAAAAATTAATTATAAAAATGTTAGAAAAAATGTTATATTTTTTAAAAAACTTTGTTATTTTTCTGAATTTTTTTTGTATTTTTCCGAATTTAGTTTGTTATATTTCTAAAATTTTATTGTATATTTACATTTTTTTATATTTCATAAATTTTTATTTTATTTTTTAGATTTAGTGCTGTTTCTTAAAAGTTTTCTGAAAGGATGTATTTTAACTTCTTATTTTTTGAAAATTTTATTGAATTTTCAATATGTAGTGGCACTTTTAAAAAAAATTCGTGAAATTTTATTGAGTTTTTAAAAAATTTTCTTAAAAAAATTTAGTATTTTTCAAAAAAAAAAGTTATTTTTCTTAGAGTTTGTTATATGTTCCGAATTTTTTTTATCATTTTCGGAAATTCTATTGTATTTTCTCTGTTTTTTTTTTAAATTTTTATATTAACGTTGTGGCACGCCATATCAGCATTGTTGGATATGTCAACAGCCACCGTAGAGCCACGGCAGCATAAATTGATGAATTATTAAACATTGAAACATAATATAAACGCTTTCTATAAAATCATTATAATTTTTAATTTTTGTATGCAAATGTTACATTTTAAAGAGATTTTGTATCAATTGTAGTATTTTCCCTTCAATCGCCGTCGTCATCATAAGATGGTGGATAGGGATGGTCGAAGATTTTGTTAGTTGTTTGATAACTGACAAGTGTTTCTTGTGTGAATGGGTATGCGAAAATTCTCTCCCAATTTTGTGCATGGTCAACGAGGAAACCGTTTAATCGATAACATAAAATAGTAATTTCTTCTTTTTCTTTTTAAGTAATTACCATAATTAGCTCACCTCCCTTCACTATTTATGCGCGCATACTGCCTCTCACCCTTCTTCACTGGTCTTGTACATTCTCATATCACCAAAGCAGGCATCTCTGTTCCCGGAGCACGCTAACATCATCCGATCACTAATGGCAAAGTCCCCCGAGCAAGAGCATCCCGTCAAGGCCTTTGGCTATGCTGCCAAGGACACCTCTGGCTATCTCGCTCCTTTCAATTTCTCTCGAAGGTACTTTTTCATGCATTGGTCCTTATACCCGACCGTTTTAGAAATCTGATTTCGATCTCTCATTGCGCGCGCGGTCGATGCGTAATTAGGTGTAGTTATATTATTGTATATATGGATAATCTGGTTGATTTGTATGGTTTATTTTTTGCAGGGCAACGGGTGAGAAGGATGTTACCTTCAAGGTGTTATATTGTGGGATATGCCACTCCGACCTCCACAGCATTAGAAACGAATGGGGAGATGCCATGTATCCTCAGGTGCCCGGGTATGTATATATACGAAAATATGTCTTTTGGTCTGTTGACATGACCGATCTTTTTAAATCCGTGAGTATAAGTTCAATAGGTGGGGTGGAATGAGTCGTTTTATCGATTGAAGCCTAACGATGATGTGTACTTAATATCTGCTCGTGTAGGCATGAAATTGTGGGAGTGGTGACAGAAGTGGGCTCCAAGGTGACGAAGTTTAAGGTTGGTGACAAGGTTGGTGTTGGCACCTTAGTCGGGTCATGCGGCTCCTGCGATAGCTGTAAGGGTGATTTTGAAAACTACTGCCTTAAATTCATTCCCACCTACAATAGCATATACCATGATGGCACCATGAACTATGGTGGCTACTCCGACATGATGGTGGCGGATGAGCACTTCGTGGTGGGTATTCCTGACAATCTGCCGCTCGATGCGGTGGCTCCACTCCTATGTGCTGGGACCACCGTCTACAGTCCAATGAAGTACTATGGACTTAATAAGCCAGGGCTTCATATTGCGGTGGTTGGGCTTGGCGGATTGGGCCACATTGCCGTCAAGTTCGCCAAGGCCATGGGAATGAAGGTGACCGTCATCGATGTCGATCCGGCTAAAAAGCAGGAGGCCGTTGAGCGCCTCGGGGCTGACGATTTCTTCCTTAGTCAAGACCAGGAACAAATGGAGGTACATGAATGATACGAACATCCTAACAATTTACAATCATCATATATATAGATACATATATCCTCACAAATTTTCTTTTCCCTCCTTTTTAAACTGTGTGTATAGATGCCTAATTACATTTACTATGAATACAGGCTAGAATAGCAACATTGGACGGTATCATTGATGCAGTCCCGGTAGTTCATGCTCTCCAACCTTTGCTTCTCCTGCTGAAGGCGCACGGAAAGCTAGTTTTGGTCGGTATACCAGACAAGCCACTCGAGTTACCGGCCTTCCCTTTGCTGAAAGGTATGCCTGCTCTTATCGCAAATTATTATTACTTTGAATTTGTAATTTCATGAAGTAGACCATATTAGACTTTTGATGTAATCAGCTATGCAGAGCTAACAATACAATATGCAATAAATTGCAGGTCGCAAGCTCGTCGGGGGCAGTTTAATGGGTGGGCTGAAGGAGGTGCAGGAGATGATAAATTTTGCGTCCAAGCACAACATCACGGCGGACATCGAACTTGTCAAGATGGACTATGTGAATACTGCCATGAAGAGACTTGAGAAAGCGGATGTCAGATACCGATTCGTCATTGACATTGGGAATTCACTGAAGCCTACTGCCTAGGATTATCCATTGGTTTTCCGTGTTTTTTCACATGTCCTATGATGTTCATTACATTTTCCTTGATGTTTCACATTCACTTGTTCTTTCAAATTTTCCGAAATATGTCCAGTTGTAATTTCTACAATATTTAATGGATGTTATCCGTATGTTCATATACTTCTTTTAACTTTTCCAAGCGGTAGGATTTACAATCTACTTTTTTCGGTTAATATTTACGATCTTGTTAGACCATTAGTCCTCGACTCTTCGTATTAGCATATCGGGTTATTTATAAGTGAATACAGTTCTATTAGACATGCCTGGACGAACTGAGTTAATGATACCAATGGGATACTGTAATGTGCTTAGATCTTCATTCTATGTTACTATCCCGGATCAACCATTCTGACAGAATTACTGTAAAATCCTAATTACAATCCATAATCTTACCATTCTTTGTTTTCACTTATGAACCCATACATTCTTTGAAAATGGAATTTAGGCTGCGTTTAGGGAAGTGTTTGCGGCAGAAGAGGATCACTTTTTTATCCGACATTGCAATATACTCTAACCGAGAGCATTTGCTATTGTACCACACCCTCATTCTCAAAGCAACTGAATTATTTTTGAAATAAACGTTCTAATTCAAACAGAATACTTTTTTCGAATTAAGACTTGTATTAC
This sequence comes from Punica granatum, assembly GCF_007655135.1. Classification (NCBI taxonomy): domain Eukaryota; kingdom Viridiplantae; phylum Streptophyta; class Magnoliopsida; order Myrtales; family Lythraceae; genus Punica; species Punica granatum. Next base: position 40,125 of record NW_022204074.1, read on the forward strand.
TATTGGGAACTACATCAAAGCTCGGATAACCTTTGAACATACAGAGAGTCTGAAAATTGGACAAGAAGCCACGGTGGCCAAAGTCACGAGAATGAAAGTTATCCGAACGTTATATCCGAGTACACTTCCAATCTGAGAAAAAAGAAAGCAAATTAAAAATATCCGAGATTAAGCTCCTTATTTCCCAAGGTGAGTGTTTGGGTAGAGAATAGCATCGACAAGTAGCAGAGTGTTGCATTTCAGCCAGATTTTCTGCCAACCTCGATCTGCTACAATCACCAGAGGTAGGTAGGCTGCCTTAGCCTCAGCTTGCAGCGGTGTTGATTCGTTTGAGGCTTGGAACCAGGATAACGATATAGACTGGTCAGTTTGCTGCAGTGTGCCTGCAAGACAGGATTTGGAGGCACTCTGGGCTGCATCTGTGTTGACAATGCACCAGTCTGAGCCTGGGTTGTGCGTGGGTGCAGCTGTTCTCACCGATTCTGATAGTAGTCCCTCCTGTTGCCAATTGTTTCCCGTCCCCCTGTGATCCTCGAATGCTCTCTTGATTCCATGAATTTTTTTTGCTGAGATCAGCCATTTCCTGCAAATAAAAATTCATTCCTCAGATTCCACAATTTATACAGAGCAATAGCCCCATAAAGGGAGAAAGACAATCTATCCAATGAACAACGCAAAAGAGTAGCAGGTGGGCATATCCCAAGGTGATTCCCCCAAGCAATACAATAGAAAAGACAGTTGCTGAAGAGATGGCTGGATTATCGGAGCAGGTTCGACAAAGACGGCAACTAGTGCCTTTTCTTCGGGTAACTAGGGGAGGCATTCACTAACTAATCTCCACAAATGAATTTTAAATCGTTCTTTATTTTTAAACTGTAAATTGCTTTCCACTGCTGTTGCTTTGGAAACGTTCATGTTGGTTTCTCAAGTAGAATGATTTCACCGTTTGTTTCCCTGAGGCTGCAGGGGTCCAAAATAGCTGTGTCTTCGTAGTCTTTCTGTGATAGACGAATCTTGAGGACGTTTTCTACTGAGCTGCTGTCCTGTCGAACAAATTCGTGAGCGGTGGGATGTTCCATCTTTTCGGATGGAATAACGTTAAATCGTGCACCTGTAAACTCGGGGTTTATGATTATCTCTGAACCAGGTGGGTGATGGAGTCAGCCCTCAGGACCCACTATGCAGGCCCAACAAGGCATGCGTCTAAGCCAATTAATTAATACCCGCACGCCTAGCCCGAGTAAAGAGTGACAATTATCTCTAATAATATCCACTTTCCTAATATGTCTTGGAGAAGATTGCATCAAATATCTCTAGAATATATCAAATCCCGAATATATCGGGATAACATCACCTCAAACCCCTTCTTATATAAATCTCTTTAGGTACGTCATTACATTCGAAGCAATATTATTCTCACTAATATGCAATGTTGACTTAAGCATCGGAGGGGAAAATTGAGGAAAATGGCTCGATCTCCCCTTGTTTGCAAGTTTTGGGGCAACAAAGGAAGAAGACCTAGGATCATGAAGACCATCGAGACTTGAAGTTCGAATCCAGACTCCATCATTTGGCGCCTTTTGTGGGATGCGAAACAAAAGGCTACGTTTTGAACAATGGTATACGGTGTTTTGACTCCATATCCAAAACCAGCTAAGTCTCTATCCTTTGTTTACTGGAAATAAATCAAAACTTTTTGAGCACTCAGATCGAGAGTTCCACCAATAATTTGGTGGATTTTCTCGAGAACCTTTCTAATTCCCGCTTTCAAGTATCATAAAATTCTCGCAAGAAAATAAGGGGAAGGAAGTAAATTTATTTTCTTTCGGCAAAGTGTCAGATTCATGTTTCTAGCTCTCAAATCGAAAGCTTATCTCCAGTATTCTATATTTGATTGTGTTCTTTTTCTCACTGAGAATCAAGGAGAGAACAAAAACGAATGGTTGACTGCGATTAACAAGACCTAATTCTGCGCTGAGCGTTTCCCAAGGGGTACCGGCCCATCGGCCTGCCATCATGGTCATGCTTATCAGCAACAGTCGTCGAATGGCAGCCGTAGAGACACGTTCGGGACAACCATCGATCTCTATGCTTGTGCTTAGCGGGTGCAGCAAGCCGACAATACAGGCTTTCACGTTCTTCAGGAAGATTATTCAATTATTCTCTTGCTGGCATCTTTTTGCTTAGATCATGATTTCTTAAACAAATTGAATTAACCAAGGTCTTGATGGAATGCAGAAAATATACGTGCATAGGTTATGATAAAGCTAAATTATGAAACCACAATGATGGTTGTTGTTCACGTGAGCTTCAATCAAAAGCATATGTAATAGCGAACCCCACGAGGCAAGATAAAGGCCATTATTGATATTTGAATCGTTAAACCGACTTATCTAGCATGGATTGGCGAAAGAATAGGCGGTAGTATTTGAGGAAAGAAGAATTGATGCCACGAATTTTTAGCCATGAGAATGATCAGCTTCATGTATGGAGTTGGACACCCTCATGATGACTTGGACGACGATCAATGTGTATGCATGGATGAGACGCCACTTCATCACGATAGGACACAGACATAAAGCAGCAGAGTCCCTGTGATCGCTTTGTCATAGCATCCCTCAACCTCTGGGCAGCGACTATGGAACAACAACGTCGATTAGTGGTCCTTTCATCCGGGAGTCAATGCAAAATGCAGTGAAGCAGCTATCGGGGGGAGGTTCCTGGTTAATTTTCTTCTATTAACATGCTATGGCTGCCACTCCACATCGTGTGAATAGCAAACATCGACGAAGATCCCCACGGCAATCTCAGGGGATCCCAGCAGAACACAAAATATCCATCAGGGAAGCTTTCAATTACCTTTTTCTAACCTTGGAAAAATATAGAAAAGTTGGGACTTTATTTCTTGCCATGTCTGCTTGATCCTACGCACTCATACTCAGTTGCCAGAATCTCAATTGATTAAGGAAGGAAAAGTTCACAATCGAATGATCCGAGTACCTCTTTTATGTGATTATTCTCCCAAGGAGGGAGTCATGCCAGAGCAGATGGTTCCCAGAGGAATAAGCTGCAAAAAAAATCAAGAACCGGCCACTGGTGAGACGCAAAAGACGTTGCAGGAGCACATGATTTATGGCTAAGCTGTGGCGTTAATCTGTTGACAGTCGGGGACCTGACCTGATGTCACGACCCAAAATTTCAGCAGAGTTTCTCCTAAATTTTCCTTGATATCCATTATCACATAAACTATTCACATGAAAACCTACTTTTCATAACTCCCAAAATATATATATAACAAATCCAGCAAACTCTATATATATATATATATATACTTCTCAAGAAATTACTTTTTCGCACCCACATCAGTAATACAATTAAATAAAATTTTCAGGTCGTAACATTTCAAATCCTTTCTATACAAAAAGAATATCTATCACATAACTAAGGTCCCTATCTAGTTGTCCGAGCTGATCCTTGATATCAAAAAGGTGGTTCTTCCGCGCAGCTAGAAGTTTATTTGGAAAAATATATGCAGGGTGTGAGTTGCATTTCAGTGAGTACTATATTCCAAAGCAAAATGATCTATTATTAAATAAATATTTAATTGCAAATAACTAAATATTCAAATAAATAATACAATCACATCCAATCCCACTATCAACCCATTGCACACATATACGGTATATATATGTATAAATATTATATAAAGAATAATTTTATCCTAACTAAATTAATCCTACTAACAAATACACACTACTCTTTCAACCATTTCTCTAATATCCAATAGCACATAAATATAAAATATTCATTCATTTAGCATTTCATAGCAAATCACTTGATGGATCAAGTTTTAGCAACAACACGATTTTCACAGAACAACCTCAGACAATTTCAACAATCATCACATTCCAGCAATCAAACAAGATAAACAATATTCAACAAAACCAATCATTATAGCCATAGGGTTGCATTCCCTTACGACAATTTAAGATGGTACTGTGACCCCGCACGTTTCATCCAAACCCCTTTTTTCTATTCCGCCGGGTCCAGCGGCCATTTGGGCCCTATTTTCTATTCCACCGGGTCCAACGGCCATTTGTGCCCCACTTTCTATTCCGCCGGGTCCAGCGGTCCCATAGCTATAATCAAACAATAACACAAGCATAATTAATTGCAACCATGCCATCTCATTTCATATGTCATCATACACAAACACAATCCCAATCACATTATAATGACAGCATGTTATCATCACACATCTCACACACAATCAACATACATACCCAAACTGCATATTTCAAATCAAAATAAAACACAAAAAAAAAACAATATCTCCCAAATCATTTCACACAACATAGCAAGACCGATTTCTTAATCTCTAACTATCACAATACTCTTCTTAAATAATTTATATAACTATAATACATCATTTTACAAGGGAATAAAGTACTCACATAATATATATATATATATATATATCATTTCACAATGGAATGAAGTATTCATATTATATATCCATATCAAATTCTTACTCTCGAATTATCACAATAATTCCTTTAATAATACTCCGTATAATTCTTGTATTCATATAACATATATATATATATGTGTGTATATATTTCATTTCACAAGGGAACATAGTAACTCACATAACATATATATATATATATATATATGTCATTTCACAATGGAATAATATACTTACCGAACACCCAAAATGGTTCGTCAAACTTGACTTTCAGGATGCACAATATTGATGTCCTCAGCCCCTATCAATTGAAAGCATGATAAGAAAACATATCATATCTCATATATATATATATATATATATATATGTATCGCATGCCTAACGATTTGAAATTCTCAAGAGAAGAGAGATTCAAACCCATTTGCTCTTAAATTCTAAGCACTCATGCAGTTACAATGGTCAATCATATAATCAATAAAAAGGTCAACAAATCAAAAGGTATATTAAGGCGACAAATTCTTCTTAATAAACTTAATAGTCCAATCCTTATAATTCAACATATTGAAATCTTATAAATTCACACAAGTTAAAATATAAGTCTTAAGCTTGGGAACTTATTACAATCACTTCCAATCGTTCTACCTCCATTCCATCCTATTTACTTCCCATCAGTATTATTTTTTGCAATAATAAGAACTAATCAATAATTGACTTAATCCTTTCCTCAAATCATCATTTTAATTTCACAATGTCAAATAATTAGTTAACGGAGATTAAATTGCTAAGACAGCTCGGTCGGTAAAAGATTAAATCTATCATCAAGCCCAATAAAGCATTTCCATGATTAATTAAATCATCAATCAACAACCTCCAACTTAATAACATAGCTAACATTACCCAAGCTATGGCAACAACTGAAAGCTAAATAACTCGACAAAACTCAGCTTATATTAGTCATTAAACCACCGTTAGAGATCCTAAAATCAACTATTAAACCAACTTCTTCAACTCAACATCTAAGCAAACATATCAATTGGAATCATCAATCATCAAGTAAAATTAGCATATAACTCAATCTTCCATTGACCTCCCATAAAGCATAATAATCTTAGTTAGTCTAACCCCTTCCTTAAGACAAATTAAACAAAGCCAAACATATAGATACATCTATCTTTCATCCAAACCAACACATCAAGATAAGATAATTAAACATAAAATCAACACACGAACTAGATCCTCCATTAATCCTTATAAGCTTAAGCAAATTCATCCACTCTAACTCCTTCAAGTCAAAGCGAAACTAAATTCAATCGAATAAGCAAGTAAGAGACTTAAACTCCACTTAACTCGATAAATACCTATGCTAAGACTCAGGGGCGGAGTCAAGATTTTTATTCCCCTGCTCCTTCATTGGTATTCTATAGTCTTACTAAGACTATAGAATACCAACTTACTGACCGATCCTGAAGCCTAGCCTTTTCCTCCTTCGTTTCTTCCTTTGCTCTCTCTCTCTCTCTCTCTCTCTCTCTCTGTTATTCTCTGTTCTTCTTCAAATTTTTTTTTACCGCCCGAAATAGAGTAAGAAAGGGGAAGAAGATAAGGCAAATGAAAAGAAAAGAATGGCGGTGGAATGGGTTGCCTGGGGGTAGAAGAAAGCCACGTGGGGCCCTTTTTTTCAGCCACGTATATATAATATATATACATACATATGCTATTATATACCCAAGATCTATCATAAGGGATAGCCATGGAATACTGAAACTGTAAGAATCTGATATGCTCAGAATATCAACATAAATATAAGATCAACATGGAAGATTTATTAAGAAACTTAGCCCATCATGGGCTGGAGGGAGTACATGATGTTAAAGAAAACAAAAGAAGACATGAAAAGAAGAGAAAGGGAAGAGTCTGAAAGAACTCGACCCGAGCTTACACTGAAACTTACACACAGAATGGGGGTTGAAGGATCCGGGTTATGAGAGCCGGATGTTTACATATGAGAAGAAGAAAGAGAGGAAGAGAGTATTGTGGTGGATGAGTGGTCTGCCCTGATGCCGGAGGAGAGGCCACTCTTATAGGCGATGGAAAGATGCCTTGTCGCTGTGCAGCTTTTGACTGTGCACTCACATGCGGGATACTGTTGACTCCAGTGCGGAAGAACTATAGATACAGTGACCTTTTTTGTCGCAAATAGTGACAGATTGCTGCTTTAAGTCGGGCACGCTCGCCGAAAAGTTTTTTGTCCGTTATGGTACCACTGTGAGTAGTGGTGGGACGCTTCCGGAGATTGCGCTTATGTGGGGCATAGCCTGTGAGCCGAAAGGTTTTTTGTCCGGTAATGTCCACGTGGATGACTTGTGGGCGGACGCTCTCGGATGCCGAGGCTAAGCAGAATTAATCTGAAGACAGCTCACTACCGTCGTCTTCCTTGTGGGATTCTGATGCAGACGAGGCAGTCGTGTTTAGATCTTTGAGCTCCAGGAGAACCTGGCCTAACCGTCCGATGTAATCCTCATTAGTTTTTGCTGCTGAAAGGAAGGACGAAGCACGGGCTTTGACCTGGAGAAAGCTTTGGTGGTCTACTTGTGCTTTGTCTGAGACAAAAGCATTTTTTCGGAACCAATCGAGAACAAATTGTGAGTCAAGATGATCTACCTTCAACTTAACCCACCATTTGGTTTTGAAGATTTTGGCCAGTGTCTGCAAGCCTGTCTGTTGATCGGGCTTGTATCCGAAAGACCAATTATGAACCCATGATAATCCAAAAATCTGGTAGAATTGGAGAAGCACAGGAAATATGGTTTGATTCCCCTGAGGTTTGAATCGAGAAGCAAACATGATGTAAGCTTCATGAATTATGGGTGGTAGTATGTCTGGAATTGGACCCCAGATAGACCACCAATGGGCAAACCAGTAAGGGAATACGGCTGGTGTTTTTGAATGGAAAAAGATCAGCCAAGTGTGTCTGAACTCACGGTTTTGGTACAAAAATGCGTTGTACCAAGCTTGCTGGTAATCCCAATAGGAATACATGGCATTATGGGGGAGATCAGACGAGAATCTGGTTTGGAATTTATGGATTTGATATGGTTTTCCCTCATTCCATTCTCTCGGGTGGATCACTCTCAGTATTTTGGCTGTAGAGTGGGATGTGGTGTTTGAGCAGCCAGGGACAAGGTGGTGTTTGAACTCAACTGAACCTGTATCACTCAAAATTTCCTCATAGTATTCCCGGGTTTTTGAAATGTCCATTGGCCGGAAATACCAGTTTTCATGAAACAATTTTGATGCTGCGAAAAAGGGGTTTTCATGGTAAAAACCTTCTTCTATAATCAAAACAGTTTGAAATAATGATTTTGGAAACCATGGTGCTGTTTTTGAAGAGCTGGTTTCCTTATCGGAAAATGTTGTGAGACTTTTTTCTGCCCTTTTGGCAATTTGCCTAGAGCTCTCTCCTTTGCTAGTCTCCAGCATAGAGGAGATATCCCAGATAGCACTTGTGCTAATTCTGGTTTATCTTTTAACACTGTAATCCATTGCTGGACTACGGTATTATTATCGAGATTATGAGGAGATGTACTCTGTTTTTCAAGAACGTGTCTCTCCTTTATAGGTTTAGGAATTTTACCTAGCAGGGTTTGCATGCAGCCCTGCTTATCGATCTCCTGTTGGAGAGTCTGCCGATAGGTTTTAATCTGGCTATCGACGGTGATCTGTCCAATGGAGGGTTGGCTGGAAGCCACCTGTTTTGAGGATTTCTCCTCTTTTTTTTATTGACTGGCTGGGAGCCAGTTGTTTTGAGGCTGATGCCTCTTTTTTGGAGGAACGGGTCCTCATGTTCATGGTGGTACCTACGGGAATTGTCAGGAAATCAGGGAGACTGTTGGTCTCACCTTTTATGAATTCGATGTCAAAAACAAATACACTCAAGATTGCTTGCCATCTGGCAAAAATCTGTTTTGATGCAATGTTTTGAACATCTTTTTGAAGAACCTCTTTTGCAGATTTGCAATCAATCCGAAGTAAAAACCTTTGGTTTAAAAGATCAGATTGAAATTTAGAAATGCAAAGGACCACAGAAAGAATTTTTTTTTAATGGTTGAGTAATTCTTCTGGGTTGGGTTCCAATGTTTTGATGTGAACTGGACAACCTGTTCACGACCATTTTTGGATTGTTTCAAGATTCCTCCGTATCCTTCTTCAGAGGCATTCATTTCAACAATCTTTTTTGCAGATGGATTTGCCAAGTGTAAACAAGGCAGAGTTTGGATTTGAAGCTTGATTTGCTTCACAATGTTGGTTTGTTCATCCGTCCATGGTGGAGGAGAATTCTTTAACCTGTTATGGAGGGGTTTGCAGAGTCTACTTAGGCCAGGAAAGAAATCTACAACGTAGTTGAGACTTCCTAAGAACCTTTGTAACTACTTTTTATCATGGATCTGGTCAGGGAATTTATCAGCAAACTGGATGGACCTGTTGATGGGGATTATGGTGCCCCTGCTGATGTTATGCCCTAAAAATCGAATTTTTGTTTGGAAGAGACAAACTTTGGTCGGAGACACAGTCAAGCCATTTTTTGATGTGATTTTCATGAAATGGTTCAATGGTTTGTAATTGATTACTAACCTGGGGACTCCTCTCTCTAGCTCAGCATTTTTGTTCACATAGAAGGCTGAACAACTCTAAGGAGACTTGCTAGGTCTAATCAATTTTTTGTTCAAGAGTTCCTGGATTTCTACTTTGCAGTGTCTTTCCAAGTCTTGATTCATCTGAATGGGTCTGGCTTTTGTTGGTATATTTTTCTCATCGAAATCCTTTTCATAAGGTAGATCAATGACGTGTTGCTTCTTATCCCAGAAAGCATTTGGGGTTTCTCCGCAAACTGACTCTTGAATTAGTCTGTTGAGATTATCGATTTTTTGTTTCAAATCTGGTTTTTGGAAAAGATTTTCAACATTATGGTGTGAGATCTCATCTTTTACCAAGCCAATTTGCCTCTTAGTTGCCTGTATTATGTTCAGATTCCTGGTTACAGGTTTTGTGATGAAAAGAAAAAGGGTTTTGCTTCCTAGATACACTGTCTTTATGCCAGAGTTGGTGAAAAGGAAGGGTTTGATGAGCTGAATGAATGGGGTTCCTAGTATGACTTCATTTTTTAAGTCTTGGACAACTAGCAAACCAGTTTTGTATGTTGAATCTTCATTCTTTACTTCTGCTTCTGCAATTTTATATGAAATTTTCAATTTGTTATTGCTTGCAGATCGTAAAGATTCATGGGTTTTTTCACAGTATTTTAATGAGATTAATCCCTCCCTCACACAATTGGCGTCTGCACCTGTGTCCAACAAGGCAGTTGCTTCCATCTGGAAGTCGTGCACTCTAATTGTAGGTTTTAGGAGGTATTTTTGATGTGTGAATTCCTGGCTTTTACACTCAGGTTTGGGTTCAGATTCGTCCAAAGTCTGAACCAGCTTTTCATCATTTTTCAGAGTTTTTACTTCTTTTGTTAACTCTTGGAGTTTTTTGCGAAGTTCTAACTCTGCATGTTTCCTTTCTTTTTCCCGGTTTTCATGCTCTAAGGCGCGGGTGTTTTTGGTCATCATGTTGAGTAACCTAAGGTTTTTGGTTTGCTCAGGTTCTTTGGGCTCAACATATTTTGGAGGAGGTTTTCAGGAAACTATGGTTCTGTTGAACGATAGTTCCCAGGTTATGGTTTTCTCAGTGAATTTAATGGCCTTTTCTTCCATGTGGATTTGGTAAAACCAATCCCAGAAAAGGATGTTTTTCTTGTTTTCTTTCATGAAATTTATCCACTGAGTCTGCATTATGGTTTCAACATATTTCTTTGTGAAGACCTCATGCAACCAATTCCTCCTATTTTCATTTTCTTTGGAGCAGAAATCATTCCTAAGGATGGCGTGAGCTAATGTGAAAGGCTTCTCAATCACATAGATCTCAGGGTTAGGATTGATTCTGGTCGCATCAGTTATGGATGAAAATGTGGGTGATGGGGGTGAAGACTCAGTTTCATCTGTGTTTGGGACAGAGTATACTGGCCTAGGGATATCGTGGCGACACTACTTATTCCTCTAAGGTTAGGCAGACCTAGGAGGGTTTCGGTAGCTGTTTGAAAGTGTTTGCCGATTGGGCAACACTGAATGATCTCCTTCTTAGCTCAGGGCTTCTAAGGAAGAACTTATCGAAGGGGTTGAGGTTGACTGTATATCGACTGATCTCCTATGGCGAAAGCTTATGGAAACTCTCCCATCTTGGAACTGGCTCACTCGACTAAGTTCCTCATTTTGAACTTTTTCAGGTACAACTGCGTCTTCTAAGACCCATTCTTCGGGAAGAGTTACTTCATTCCACCTAATTGGTCTGGGGACTACAGTGTTGGACCTGGCAATGTTGTTTGGAAAAGGAGGGTTTCTCCTTTGGGGCTATGGTTGAAGGCTTTGGTTGCAAACGCTGAGACCATTGTTTTGTAATGGACTCTGTACACAAGGGCTAAAGGGATGGAGCCTAAAGCAATCTTGTAATTATGCGTTTTAATCTGCAATGTTAAGCCATGAGTTATGTTTTGGTCTTTGAGGGACATGGTGAAATTTGGAAAACAGTTGAAATGGACTGGTCCGCCACACAGACTAGTCTCGACTGTCCCTAGGATGGATTCATGGTAATTCAAAAGCCTAGCGTCCTTAAGTACTAAGAGCACTGAGGTATCTAAGCCTTCTCTGGTTAGGGGTTTTATGCCCACTTGGACAAGCCCTATATGGATGAAGTTGTATTTATCATTATGTTTTTTCAATGACTCTTGGTTCAAGAGTTTTATGGTTTGTGAAGAGTTTTTTAGGGGAATGTCCCGCTCTTCAGTGGTTATGGTGTAATCGGTTTTTGAAATATTTGTTGGAATTTTGAGTTTTTATAAATCTGTTTTGAAGCGATTCTTGGGATTCCCAATCATCGATAGATTTATCAAAACATTCCAAATTGACCTCTTCTTGTTGAGAACAGAATCATTATCGAAATTATTTTCAGAAGAGCATGTACTCGAAGAACTTGCTTTAAACCAATCCATAATAAAAAACAATAAATCCTTCCAGTCTCTCAAATATTTATCAAGATATTCAAACAGCATATCAGTTCCTTACCTTTCAGTATTCCAATCTAATCCTAGACGAAATCTCTAGAGCTCTATAGAACCAATAGCCTAGTGGTTTGAAGATGCTAAACCGTATCTAATTCTCCTACCCAGCTTCTCTCAAGATCAAGATCTAAGACATACCTGGACGGACGGAAGAAGCCTCACACAGTGTTTCCCTGCAAGATCTAGCACATACCTTACCCAACTGCTGTACCTGATTTAACAATAATAGTAGGCGGACAAACTCAGTAAGACTCTTTATCAATCTATCTCCTATCCCAACTGCTGTACCCAGACGAACGATAATGCACAAGGATAACTCTACTCCAGTCGATAACCTCCATCTACTTAGACGGTGTCCATAACACTACCGGGCCATTGTCCAATTTTCTCCCTGACACTGCCCTAACCGTCGGGACTTACAAACGGGAATACTTTAGGACTCCCCCCGGGTTCCAATGAACGGTGAATGTGTAGGGTCCATTAGAGCGACTGGATGGACATTAGAGCCTCATAACATTACTTCTTATGCTAGCATTAGTTCATTGTGATATTGGATCTAGACTTCTAAAGAGACCTTACGCTATGGCTGCCTAATTACTATGTTTACCAGCTTCAGTTCATTGTATAGATACGTGCCTCGCCACACCTGAAGGGAAACAACTATATGAGTTTCTACCAGCCATGAAGGCGGTCCTAGATAACATGACCTACGAGATCTACTGGATCTAAGAATAAAAACGGAATATACATCCTATCCCCACTTATGGCTCTGATACCATTTTATACCCAAGATCTATCATAAGGGATAGCCATGGAATACTGAAACTGTAAGAATATGATATGCTCAGAATATCAACATAAATATAAGATCAACATGGAAGATTTATTAAGAAACTTAGCCCATCATGGGCTGAAGGGAGTACATGATGTTCAAGAAAACAAAAGAAGACGTGAAAAGAAGAAAAAGGAAAGAGTCTCAAAGAACTCAATCCATGCTTACACTGGAACTTACACACAGAATGGGGGTTGGAGGATCCGGATTATGGGAGCCGGATGTTTACATATGAGAGGAAGAATAGAGAGGAAGAGAGTATTGTGGTGGATGAGTGGTCTGCCCTCGATGCTGGAGGAGAGACTACTCTTATAGGCGATGGAGAGATGCCTTGTCGCTGTGCAGCTTTGTACTGTGCACTCACATGCGGGGTCCTGTTGACTCCAGTGGGAAAATACTGTAGCTACAGTGACCTTTTTTGTCGCAAATATTGACAGATTGCTGCTTTATGTCGGGCACGCTCGCCGAAAGGTTTTTCGTCCTTTGTGGTACCACTGTGAGTAGTGGTGGGACGCTTCCGGAGATTGTGCTGATTATGTGGGGCATAGCCTTTTGAGCCGAAAGGTTTTTTGTCCGGTAATGATCCACGTGTCTGAAACAGTGGGCGGACGCACTCGGTGTGCATAGGCTAAGAAATTAATCTGCAGATAGTTCACTGCCATCGCCTTCCCTGTGGGATTCTGATGCTGACGAAGCAGTGGTGTTCAGATCTTTGAGTTCCAAGAGAACCTGGCTTAACCGTCCTATATAGTCCTCATCAGTTTTTGCTGCTGAAAGGAAGGATGAAGCACGGGCTTTGACTTGGAGAAAGCTTTGGCGGTCCACTTGTGCTTTGTCTGAGACAAATCATTTTTTCGAAACCAATCGAGAACAAATTGTGAGTCAAGATAATCTACCTTCAACTTAACCCACCATTTGGTTTTGAAGATTCTAGCTAGTGTCTGCAAGCCTGTCTGTTGATCGGGCTTGTATCCGAAAGACCAATTATGAACCCATGATAATCCAAAAATCTGGTAGAATTGGAGTAGCACAGGAAATATGGTTTGATTCCCCTGAGGTTTGAATCGAGAATCAAACATGATGTAAGCTTCATGAATTATGGGCGGTAGTATGTCTGGAATTGGACCCTAGATAGACCACCAATGGGCAAACCAATAAGGGAATACAGCTGGTGTTTTTGAATGGAAAAAGATCAGCCAGGTGTGTCTGAACTCATGGTTTTGGTACAAAAATGCATTGTACCAGGCTTGCTGGTAATCCCAATAGGAATACATGGCATTATGGGGGAGATCGGACGAGAATCTGGCTTGAAATTTATGGATTTGGTATGGTTTTCCCTCATTCCATTCTCTCGGGTGGATCACTCTCAGTATTTTGGCTGTGGAGTGGGATATGGTGTTTGAGGAACTAGGGACAAGGTGGTGTTTGAACTGAACTGGACCTGATCACTCAAAATTTTCTCATAGTATTCCCGGGTTTTTGAAATGTCCATTGGCCGGAAATACCAGTTTTCAGGAAACAATTTTGATGCCGCAAAGAAGGGGTTTTCATGGTAAAAACCTTCTTCCATAATCAAAACAGTTTGAAATAATGATTTTGGAAACCATGGCGCTGTTTTTGAAGAGCTGGTTTCCTTATCGGAAAATGTTGTGAGACTTTTATCTGCTCTTCTGGCGATTTGCCTAGAGCTCTCTCCTTTGCTAGTCTCCAGCATAAGAGGAGATATCCTAGATAGCACTTGTGCTAATTCTGGTTTATCTTTTCATGCCGTAATCCATTGCTGGACTACTACATTATTATCAAGATTTTAAGGAGATAAACTCTGTTTTTCAAGAGTTTGATTCTCCTTTTTGAGTTTAGGAATTTTACCTGGCAGGGTTTGCATGCATCCCTGCTTATCGATCTCCTGTTGGAGAGTCTGTCGATAGGTTTTTATTTAGATATCAACGGTGATCTGTCCAATGGAGGGGTGGCTGGAGGCCACCTGTTTTGAGGATTTCTCCTCATTTTTTATCGACTGACTGGAAGCCAGCTGTTTTGAGGCTGAAGCCTCTTTTTTGGGGGATCGAGTCCTCATGCCCATGGTGGTACCTGCAGGAATTCTCTTGTCAGGAAGTCAGGAGACTGTTAGCCTCACCTTTTATGAATTCGATGTCAAAATCAAATACACTCAAGATAGCTTGCCATCGGGCAAAAATCTGTTTTGATGCAATGTTTTGAACATCTTTTTGAAGAACCTCTTTTGCAGATTTGCAATCAATCCGAAGTAAAAACCTTTGGTTTAGAAGATCAGATTGAAATTTTGAAATGCAAAGGACCACAGGAAGAATTTCTTTTTTTATGGTTGAGTAATTCTTCTGGGTTGGGTTCCAATGTTTTGATGTGAATTGAACAACCTGTTCATGTCCGTTTTTGGATTGTTTCAAGATTCCTCCGTATCCTTCTTCAGAGGCGTCCTTTTCAACAATCTTTTTTGTAAACGGGTCTACCAAGTGCAGACAAGGCAGAGTTTTTATTTGAAGCTTGATTTGCTTCACAATTTTGGTTTGTTCATCCGTCCATGGAGGAGGAGAATTCTTTAACCTGTTATGAAGGGGTTTGCAGAGTCTACTTAGGCCAGGGAAGAAATTTACAACGTAGTTTAGACTTCCTAAGAACCTTTGCAGCTGCTTTTTATCATGGATTTGGTCAGGGAACCTATCAGCAAACTGGATGGACCTGTTGATGGGGATTATGGTGCCCCTGCTGATGTTGTGCCCTAGAAATCGAATTTTTGTTTGGAAAAGGCAGACTTTTGTCGGAGACACAGTCAAACCATTTATCGAAGTGATTCTCATAAAATGTTTCACATGTTTGAAATGAGAATCAATGGTTTTGGAAAATATGAGAACATCATCGATGTATACAATTATGAAATCGGAGTATGCACCAAAGATGTCATTCATGATTTTCTGAAATTCTGATGGGGCATTTTTGAGCCCAAATGGCATTACATTCCATTCGTACTGGCCAAACGGAACGGTGAATGCAGTTTTGTATTTGTCCTTTTCGGCGATTTGGATTTGCCAAAAACCTGACTTCATGTCGAATTTTGAAAATATTTTTGAATCATGAAGTTGTTGGAGCAAATCTTTTTTGTTAGGTATTGGGTACCTAATCCACCGTAAGGCTTGGTTCAAAGGCTTGTAATTGATCACTAACCTGGGGACTCCTCTTTCCAATTCAGCATTTTTATTCACGTAAAAGGCTGAACAACTCCAAGGAGACTTGCTAGGTCTAATCAATTTTTTGTTCAAGAGTTCTTGGATTTCTACCTTGTAGTGTTTTTCCAACTCTTGATTCATCTGAATGGGTTTGGCTTTTGTTGGGATATTTTTTTCATCGAAATCCTTTTCATAAGGTAGGTCGATGACATGCTGCTTCCTATCCCAGAAAGCATTTGGGGTTTCTCCACAGACTGACTCCTGAATCAGCATGTTGAGATTATCGATTTTTTGTTTCAAATCTGGTTTTTGGAGCAGATTTTCAACATTATGGTGTGAGATCTCATCTTTTATCCAATCAATTTGCCTCTCAGTTGCCTATATTATGTCCAGATTCCTGGTTACAGGTTTTGTGATGAAAGGAAAGAGGATTTTGCTTCCTAAGTACACCGTCTTTATGCCAGAATTAGTGAAAAGGAAGGGTTTGATGAGCTGAATGAATGGTGTTCCTAGTATGAATTCATTTTTTAAGTCTTGGACAACTAGGAAACCAGTCTTATAGGTTGAATCTTCATTTTTTACTTCTGCTTCTGCAATTTTGTGTGAAATTTTCAATTTATTATTGCTGGCAGAACGTAAAGATTCATGAGTTTTCTCACAGTATTTTAATGGGATTAATCCCTCCCTCACACAATTGGCGTCAGCACCTGTATCCAACAGGGCAGTTGCTTCCATCTGGAAGTCGTGCACCTTAATTGTAGGTTTTAGGAGGTATTTCTGATGGGTGAATTCCTGGTTTTTACACTCAGGTTTGGGTTCAGAATTGTCCAAGGTTTGAACCAGCTTGTCATCATTTTTTAGAGTTTTCACTTCTTTTTGCAACTTATGGAGTTTTTGGCGAAGTTCTGACTCTGCTTGTTTTCTCCCTCTTTCCCGGTTTTCATGCTCTAAGGCGCGGGAGTTTCTGATCATCATGTTGAGTAACCTAAGGTTTTTGGTTTGCTCAGGTTCTTTTGGCTCAACATATTTTGGAGGAGGTTTTGAGGAAACTATGGTTATGTTGAAAGTAGTTTCCATGTTATGGTTTTATCAGTGAATTTGATGGCCTTTTCTTCCATGTGGATTTGGTAAAACCAATCCCAGAAAAGGATGTTTTTCTTGTTTTTTTCATGAAATGGATCCACTGAGTTTGCATTATGTTTCAACATATTTCTTTGTAAAGACCTCATGCAACCAATTCCTCCTATTTTCATTTTCTTTGGAGCAGAAATCATTCCTAAGGATGGCGTGAGCTAATGTGAAAGGCTTCTCAATCACATAGATCTCAGGGTTAGGATTGATTCTGGTCGCATCAGTTATGGATGAAAATGTGGGTGATGGGGGTGAAGACTCAGTTTCATCTGTGTTTGGGACAGAGTATACTGGCCTAGGGATATCGGTGGCGACACTACTTATTCCTCTAAGGTTAGCAGACCTAGGAGGGGTTTCGATAGCTGTTTGAAAAGTGTTTGCCGATTGGGCAACACTGAATGATCGCCTTCTTAGCTCAGGGCTTCTGAAGGAAGAATTTATCGAAGGGGTTGAGGTTGACTGTATATCGACTGATCTCCTATGGCGAAAGCTTATGGAAACTCTCCCATCTTGGAACTGGCTCAGTCGACTAAGTTCCTCATTTTGAACTTTTTCAGGTACAACTGCGTCTTCTAAGACCCATTCTTCGGGAAGAGTTACTTCATTCCACCTAATTGGTCTGGGGACTACAGTGTTGGACCTGGCAATGTTTGTTTGGAAAAGGAGGGTTTCTCCTTTGGGGCTATGGTTGAAGGCTTTGGTTGCAAACGCTGAGACCATTGTTTTGTAATGGACTCTGTACACAAGGGCTAAAGGGATGGAGCCTAAAGCAATCTTGTAATTATGCGTTTTAATCTGCAATGTTAAGCCATGAGTTATGTTTTGGTCTTTGAGGGACATGGTGAAATTTGGAAAACAGTTGAAATGGACTGGTCCGCCACACAGACTAGTCTCGACTGTCCCTAGGATGGATTCATGGTAATTCAAAAGCCTAGCGTCCTTAAGTACTAAGAGCACTGAGGTATCTAAGCCTTCTCTGGTTAGGGGTTTTATGCCCACTTGGACAAGCCCTATATGGATGAAGTTATATTTATCATTATGTTTTTTCAATGACTCTTGGTTTAAGAGTTTTATGGTTTGTGAAGAGTTTTTTAGGGGAATGTCCCGCTCTTCAGTGGTTATGGTGTAATATGTTTTTGAAAGTATTTGTTGGAATTTTGAGTTTTTATAAATCTGTTTTGAAGCGATTCTTGGGATTTCCCAATCATCGATAGATTTATCAAAACATTCCAAATTGACCTCTTCTTTGTTGAGAACAGAATCATTATCGAAATTATTTTCAGAAGAGCATGTACTCGAAGAACTTGCTTTAAACCAATCCATAATAAAAAACAATAAACCTTCCAGTCTCTCAAATATTTATCAAGATATTTAAACAGCATATCAGTTCCTTACCTTTTCAGCATTCCAATCTAATCCTAGACGAAATCTCTAGAGCTCTATAGAACCAATAGCCTAGTGGTTTGAAGATGCTAAACCGTATCTAATTCTCCTACCCAGCTTCTCTCAAGATCAAGATCTATAGACATACCTGGACGGACGGAAGAAGCCTCACACAGTGTTTCCCTGCAAGATCTAGCACATACCTTACCCAACTGCTGTACCTGGATTTAACAATAATAGTAGGCGGACAAACTCAGTAAGACTCTTTATCAATCTATCTCCTATCCCAACTGCTGTACCCAGACGAACGATAATGCACAAGGATAACTCTACTCCAGTCGATAACCTCCATCTACTTAGACGGTGTCCATAACACTACCGGGCCATTGTCCAATTTTCTCCCTGACACTGCCCTAACCGTCGGGACTTACAAACGGGAACACCTTAGGACTCCCCCCGGGTTCCTATGAACGGTGAATGTGTAGGGTCCATTAGAGCGACTGGATGGACATTAAGCCTCATAACATTACTTCTTATGCTAGCATCAGTTCATTGTGATATTGGATCTAGACTTCTAAAGAGACCTTACGCTATGGCTGCCTAATTACTATGTTTACCAGCTTCAGTTCATTGTATAGATACGTGCCTCGCCACACCTGAAGCGAAACAACTATATGAGTTTCTACCAGCCATGAAGGCGGTCCTAGATAACATGACCTACGAGATCTACTGGATCTAAGAAAAAAACGGAATATACATCCTATCCCCACTTATGGCTCTGATACCATTTTATACCCAAGATCTATCATAAGGGATAGCCATGGAATACTGAAACTGCAAGAATCTGATATGCTCAGAATATCAACATAAATATAAGATCAACATGGAAGATTTATTAAGAAACTTAGCCCATCATGGGCTGAAGGGAGTACATGATGTTCAAGAAAACAAAAGAAGACGTGAAAAGAAGAAAAAGGAAAGAGTCTCAAAGAACTCAATCCATGCTTACACTGGAACTTACACACAGAATGGGGGTTGGAGGATCCGGATTATGGGAGCCGGATGTTTACATATGAGAGGAAGAATAAGAGAGGAAGAGAGTATTGTGGTGGATGAGTGGTCTGCCCTCGATGCTGGAGGAGAGACTACTCTTATAGGCGATGGAGAGATGCCTTGTCGCTGTGCAGCTTTGTACTGTGCACTCACATGCGGGGTCCTGTTGACTCCAGTGGGAAAATACTGTAGCTACAGTGACCTTTTTTTGTCACAAATAGTGACAGATTGCTGCTTTATGTCGGACACTCTCGCCGAAAGGTTTTTTGTCCATTATGGTACCACTGTGAGTAGTGGTGGGATGCTTCCGTAGATTGCGCTGATTATGTGGGGCATAGCCTTTTGAACCGTAAGGTTTTTTGTCCGGTAATGATCCACGTGTCTGAAACAGTGGGCGGACGCTCTCGGGTGCAGAGGCTAGCAATCAGTATTGCCGATGAGCAATTTGGGATTCCAATAACCACTCTTCTTCGAACTTATCAAGTCAGAATTCATGACGGGTGTTAAACCCTGGTTGGATCGGCTTGTCGATGAGAGAGATATGAAGGAAAACCCTCTGGCAATTACCTGAGAACTGGAGAATATGCTCTGGGTATTTACGCCAGTGCCATTCGTTGACCTGAACCCAAGCTCGCCATTTGCTAATCTGTGATATGATTGGACCTTCACTTGGCCAGTAACTTACATCCGGAGGGAAAATGTCCTCGGAAACTACTGGAGAAATGAAGATGTAATGGATGGCAAGTTGAACCTTTATGGGAGAAATCCATTCTGGAGGAGATGATTCAATATGGATGGAGAGGCTGGCAGAGCGCCTCAAAGATTTGGTGATCAGACTCCAGGCATTGTTCCCGAAGAGGGATTGGAGTTCTGGGCGGTGTGCATCTTCTGGTCTGAGAATTATGGACTTGAAAATCCCATATTTCAGAAGATCACAAAAATCGGAATGGTGTTTATTAAAATGGTTTTTTAAGGGGAAAACATAAAAACTAAATCTGGGTATGGAGAACTCCAGACTGTGCCTGCAACTTTCCATTAGCAGGATGTCCACCTTTTCGTGGTTTTCATCTTCGCCATGTAAATTGCAGGGATTTTCAAAATCATTTTTAAAAAATTTTTTTCTTTCCCAAGACCAGTACCACCCGTCAATCCCTTTTGGTGTGCTAGCACAGAACTGGAGGATCCTGGTAAAAAAGGAAATTATGTTTGAAGAAAATTCCTGGAGACTCACCTCAGAGATTTTTGAGACAATATCCTCAGGAAGTTTTCACAAGAACAGGATTTCTCCTGCTTGTGGAAAAATGCCACTGAGGGTGAACTCAATGGGTTTTTTAGAAAATATTTTTTCAGTCACAGGTTTTGAGAGATGCTGAGACCGAATTATCGATGGAGTTGATGAGGACTCCAAATCCTGCTTGAATTTTATATTTTCTTTTTCAAGAGCGTCTTTTTCTCTAAGGTAGGTCTCAGAAAACTCTAAGACTTCTATTCTTTCCGCACAGAGGCTTTCGATTTCTTTTTTGAAACCCTCATTTTCTTTTTTCAGAATATCTCTCCTTTTTTCACTCCTTTTCAATTTTTTCTTCAGAGCATGATTTTCTCCTTGCATTTATGCAAAGTGCTCTGTGAAATTATCAAACTCAACTAACCTGTTTTGGAGGAAAGCATGAGTCTGATCTTTTTGGAGGGACAGTTCTTGTTGCAGCGAATCGATTTTTAGGCAAAGTTCTTGCTGCATGGATGCTTTGCTGTTGCTTTGTTCCTCCATGAGAAGGACCAATGCATTTATGGATTCCTTATCTTTTTGAGGATTCTTTACGGAAGCCCATAAATTATCCAAGATGAGTTGTTGCCTGGGATCAGGCTTCCAAGCCGTGAGGCTGGAGTTTTTCCCGAACCGCTTTTTTGGAGGCAGGTTCCCTTTATGGTTTTGGCTTTCGGAGGGGGCTTACCCTGTTCCTGGTTGAACCAGGGAAAATCCATGTTCCTGTTAATCACAGAAAAATGTTATTGCAAGTTTATGTGAATTCTTCCAGGAGCCTGGAAAACCAAGTGGTCCATAACCAACTCATAGTCTTCTTCCCGGGTTACTCATAGTCTTCCCTTGTATCACAAGGAGGAAAGTCCTTGCAATGCTTGTCGAAGTAAGCACATAACACTCCAGATACAGGATGATCGATGATGGCACATATATTATGGATGTATGCTGTGTAGATACGATCCAAAGACTCTGTTTCACCACGTCTCTGTCCTGTATATCATTTTGTATTTGCTCAAGACTGTCGTCTTGCCACAGTTCAAACAGCCAATTGTGTAACCACTCTTGAGCAGATTCCACAACCATTTCCTACGCAAAATTCATTAGTCTATTTTGTAAATACATTATCAGAGATGAAATGAAATTTTATTTTGGTTCCAAGCTTATGCGTTTCTATGCCAGATGAGGTGACAAGAAACGGTTTTAAAAGCTGGATGAATGGGGTGCCTAGTATAACCTTATGGTTAAGGTTTCTTACTAGCAAGAATGATGTTTTGTACCGGACTCTATTTTGTTCAACTTCCTCAACTTATATTGAATGTCAAGTTTGGTACTACTAACCGAAGAAAGTGACTCAGTTGTTTTTTCATAGAATCTAGCAGGGATGAATTTTTCATCAATGCAGTTTTCAACTGCACCTGTGTCAAACAGAGCAGTTGCATTGACTTTCAAATCATGGTTTATGACAAGCGTGATTTTGACTAACCAACGATTAGGAGATGGTTCTCCTGTCATGGTTAGGGTTTCATGTTGGTCATTTTTGGTTTGGTCCAGGGCCAGAATTTCTTCTGGGTTTTTGTCCTGGTTCATGAAATTTTCATCAGAGCTAGCTGAGGGTTTTGTTGCCCCAGTTAATAGCTCTCTTAATTCAACAATTATCGAGGAATGTTATTGCTGCTCGAATCTAAGACAATCAACTTCATTCCTTAGGATTTCAAATTCCTTCTTGGCATCAAACGAGGTTTTATGAGCTCGTTTTTTGTCATGCCTTTTGAGGATTTCAGAGAGGTTGTAATTAGGGGTTTTGGTCTCGCCTTCGAGATTGCCCTGTTTCAACTTCTCAAGGTATTGTTTTCTAACAACAAGGGGTTTTGGATTTATCTGCTATTTCTAGCAGAAATTCCTGATCTTTTGTTAAGACATTTATCGATTTTTCATCGGATGACCAGTCAAGTTCATCCGTTTGCAGGCCCTTTTCATCAGTAGATGAAGACTCTGTGTCAGAGTCAGAAGACTCTATCAGCAGGTTGCAGACTTGGTTTTTGGTTTCTTCATCAATTTCCAGTTGATGAATCTTTTTGTTGAGGTAACAGTACCTCTGGGTATGGCCAGTTTTCCCGCACTCGAAACACTTAAAGAGGAGCTGGATTTTTTCTCACTCTTATCAGTGGTTTGTGGTTTTGAGGAAAATCTAGGCTTATGTTGGAATTTTTGGGCTTATGTTTTCTGCTGCAGTCCCTACTGCAGGTTTTGGTTTTTTTCGACCTTTTTGTCGACTTTGAAAGAGGGATCGAATTGCTGGCAAAAATTGCCAAGCTCTTTCCTAGTCTGAGCCTTTTCTTTCTTCAATTGGTTTTGAAGTTTGAGCTGAGTACACATTCGGATACCTTCCTTATGGATAAAGCTGATGAGCTCTCCATAACTCAGTTCTTTGTAAGGTATCTGGCCATGGTTCATGGATTTGATTTCGTTTCGGACTTGTTCTCCTAACAAGGTTGGCAGACCTGCTAAGAATTTTTCTTTCCAAAACGGCTGGTTGCAATCCTCTCTAGACATGACCCTAGTGAGGAAGGTATCTTTGTACTGTCTGAAATCAGACAGTCTTTTGCATTTTAGGTTTGAAAGCAACTCTAGGTTTTTGTCTTTGAGGTGAGAGGGATCTCTTACGAAGTGCTGGGAGATGGCAAAGACTAGGGTTGCTACGGCATCAGGGATATCTTCATTGTTTGAGTCCCATATGATCTCACCTGATTCATCTGTCTGGACGCTGGTCAGGATTTCATTTTGTTGAAAGGGCGATAGGTAGTTATCCCACCATCCTTTCAGTTGACCAGTGAACCCTGCTATTAGCATGTGTGCTATGGCTGGGTCAGACAATCGGGTCTGGGTCTTGTAAGCATTAGACATCATCGTCATTTGCTGCAAGACGCTCAGAATGTTATATTCGGACTGCCCCTCTATGTTCCACTCATAGATGGCATTGGCACTGTACTTATTTTGGACTATGCTGGGTTTTTTTTCCAAAACTAGGTCTGGTGCGTATATGGTAGTGTAGTAGGGTTTTTGGGGTTCCTGCCACACTATTTTGTTCAGTTCTCCAGTTTTATCGATGGCGTTGACATTCGAGTCCTGTGACTCTTGTGCCTTGAGTTTCGCTGCTTTTAATGGGGTTCCCGGCTCTATTCTTGAAAGGGGAGTGTCAGGGATGACCATTTTAGGCAGACTCATGGATGTGGATTCTTCCTGGAGATTTATGTTTTTTATTTTCTCTCTAACTCCTGATTAAACTCTTTTCTCCTAGAGATTGGGATCTCATGGGGTTTAAAAGGAGGTTTTCTGAGAGACTCTATGGGCACAGGTTTTGATTGGTTTGGACGACTAGAGGTCCCTACCTGGTTGGCTACAGGCTTGGTGACTTCTTGCTCTATCCTATCCAATTGGGAACCTATGTTGGAAAGACACTGGTTTGTGAAATTATTTTGTTCAAAGATGTTTTTAATATCTTTGGGGGCCAGTGAATCATCCACTTTCTTTTTGAAATGAGAAGCTTTAATCTCTTCTTTTTGATGGGTAATTTTGAGGGTACCTAAAGGTGAATGTGTTGACTCAACCGGGTCTGCGTTTGCTAGATCCCACTTTATGGTTTTCTGAGCTACACATACCATTCTTTCTAGTACGAAATGATTTTCAAACCAATCCCAAAACAGGATATTTGTGGAGTTTTTTAGCATGAATGCTGTCCAACTATCCCAGATATGAGACTTGGTATATGATTCAGAGAATGACTCGTAGAGCTATCTCCTTTTGGCTTCATTATGGGGTGCTAGGAAATCATTCCTAAGCTTATCAGAATCTAAGTTAAATCCCCTGATCAGTCGGATCAGACAAGATTGCCTTATCTCAACTGATGTTTTTTTGGGAATCTATTTCAGATTTTAACATATGGATTTTTTGTTTGAAATCTTCAAACTTATCGGTTTTTTTGGCTATAAGAGCCACATGCATGAGAGGGAATCATTTTGAACAAACCCATATTTCAAAAACAATAAACCTTCCAGTCTCTCAAATATTTATCAAGATATTCAAACAGCATATCAGTTCTTTACCTTTTCAGCATTCCAATCTAATCCTAGACGAAATCTCTAGAGCTCTATAGATCCAATAGCCTAGTGGTTTGAAGATGCTAAACCGATAGATCTCTTACTCAACTTCTTTCAAGATCAAGATCTAAGACATACCTGGACGGAAGAAGCCTCACA
This sequence comes from Punica granatum, assembly GCF_007655135.1. Taxonomy (NCBI): domain Eukaryota; kingdom Viridiplantae; phylum Streptophyta; class Magnoliopsida; order Myrtales; family Lythraceae; genus Punica; species Punica granatum. Next base: position 64,862 of record NW_022204074.1, read on the forward strand.
CAGTGTTTCCCTGCAAGATCTAGCACATACCTTACCCAACTGCTGTACTTAGATTTAACAATAATAGTAGGTAAACAAACTCAGTAAAACTCTCTATCGATCTATCTCCTATCCCAACTGCTGTACCTAGACGAACGATAATGCACAAGGATAACTCTACTCCAGTCGATAACCTCCATCTACTTAGACGGTGTCCATAACACTACCGGGCCATTGTCCAATTTTTTCCCTGAAACTGCCCTAACCGTCGGGACTTACAAACGGGAACACCTTAGGACTCCCCCCGGGTTCCTATGAACGGTGAATGTGTAGGGTCCATTAGAGCGACTGGATGGATATTAGAGCCTCATAACATTACTTCTTATGCTAGCATCAGTTCATTGTGATATTGGATGTAGACTTCTAAAGAGACCTTACGCTATGGCTGCCTAATTACGATGTTTACCAGCTTCAATTCATTGTATAGATACGTGCGTCGCCACACTTGAAGTGAAACTATATGAGTTTCTACTCAGCCATGAAGGCGATCCTAGATGACATGACCTACGAGATCTACTGGATCTGAGAATAAAACGGAATATACATCCTATCCCCACTTATGGCTTTGATACCATTTTATACCCAAGATCTATCATAAGGGATAGCCATGGAATACTGAAACTGCAAGAATCTGATATGCTCAGAATATCAACATAAATATAAGATCAACATGGAAGATTTATTAAGAAACTTAGCCCATCATGGACTGAAGGGAGTACATGATGTTCAAGAAAACAAAAGAAGACATGAAAAGAAGAAAAGGGAAGAGTCTGAAAGAACTCGACCCGAGCTTACACTGAAACTTACACACAGAATGAGGGTTGGAGGATCCGGGTTATGAGAGCCGGATGTTTACATATGAGAAGAAGAAAGAGAGGAAGAGAGTATTGTGATGGATGAGTGGTCTGCCCTCGATGCTGGAGGAGAGACTACTCTTATAGGCGATGGAGAGATGCCTTGTCGCTGTGCAGCTTTGTACTGTGCACTCACATGCGGGGTCCTGTTGACTCCAGTGGGAAAATACTGTAGCTACAGTGACCTTTTTTGTCGCAAATAGTGACAGATTGCTGCTTTATGTCGGGCACTCTCGCCGAAAGGTTTTTGTCCGTTATGGTACCACTGTGAGTAGTGGTGGGACGCTTCCGTAGATTGCGCTGATTATGTGGGGCATAGCATTTGAACCGTAAGGTTTTTTGTCCGGTAATGATCCACCTGTCTGAAACAGTGGGCGGACGCTCTCGTATGCAGAGGCTAGCAGTCAATATAGCCGATGAGCAATTTGGGAATCCAATAAAAACTCTTCTTCGAACTTATCAAGCCAGAAATCATGACGGGTGCTGAACCCTGGTTGGATCGGCTTGTCGATGAGAGAGATGTGTAGGAAAACCCTCTGGCAATTACCTGAGAACTGGAGAATATGCTATGGGTATTTACGCCAGTGCCATTCATTGACCTGAACCCAAGCTCGCCATTTGCTGATCTGAGTGGTGATTTGTCCATCTGCTGGCCAAAACTTTGCCTCCGGAGTGAGAATGCTTCTTGAACTTACCGGAGAGATAAAGATGTAATGGATACCAGGTTGGACTTTTATGGGGGAAATCCACTCCGGGGGAAGGATTCAATGCAGATGAAGAGGCTGGACGATCGGCGTAAGGACTTCTTGATCAAGTCCCAAGCATTCTTCCAAAAAGGGATTGATACTCCGGTCGATGTTCCTTCTCTGGTTTCAAGATTATGGATTTGAGAACTCTGTATTTCAGAAGATCACAAAAATCGAAATGGTGATTATAAAATTTATCTTTTAAAGGGAAAACATAAAAACTTATCATGGGGATCGAGAATTCCAGGATATGCCTGCAACCATTCATGAGGAAGATATCAGCCCTTTCAAAAGCATCGTCCTCATCGTGTTGGTCGTAGGGTTGTGGAAAATCATTTTGAAAATGGTTTTTTCTTTCCCAATTCCAAAATCATCCATCAATTCCTTTTTGTGTGCAAGCACAGAACTGAAGGAGTCTATTGAAAAAGGAAATCATGTTTGTAGTAAAATCCTGAAGACTTATCTCAGAAATTTTAAGACAATGTCATCAGGAAGTTTTGAAAGAAACATGATTTCTCCTGCTTGAGGAAAAATGCCACTGAGAGTTATCTCAATGGGTTTTTGGAAAACATTTTTTCAGTCACAGTTTTTGAAGGGTCCTGAGACTGAATTATCGATGGAGTTGATGAGGACTCTAGTTCCTGCTTTATTTTTTTTTCTTTTTCAAGAGCGTCTTTTTCTCTGAGGCAGGACTCAGAAAACTCTAAGACTTCTATTCTTTCCGCACAAAGGCTTTCGATTTCTTTTTTGAAGCCTTCATTTTCTTTTTTTAGAATACCTCTCCTTTTTTCACTCTTTTTTAATTTCTTTTTCAGAGCATGGTTTTCTCTTTGCATTTCTGCAAAGTGCTCTGTGAAATTATCGAACTCAACTAACCTAACTGTTCTGGAGGAAAGCATGAGTCTGAGCTTTTTGGAGGGATAGTTCTTGTTGCAGCAGCGCGAATCGATTTTCAGGCAAAGTTCCTGCTGCAAGGACGCTTTGCTGTTGCTTTGTTCCTCCATATGGAGTAACAATGCATTTATGGATTCCTCACCCTTTTGAGGATTCTTTATGGATGCCCATAAATTATCCAAGATGAGTTGTTGCTTGGGTCAGGCTGCCAAGTCGTGAGGCTGGACTTTATGCAGAATCGCTTCTTTGGAGGTAGAGGCCGATTCTGATGTTTATGTGTTTTGCCCCTAGAAGAGGAGCCTTCGTAAGCCTGGTCAAACAGGGGAGTTCCATGTTCCTGTGTGTAGACATGAACAAGGTTATGGCAAGTTTGTTTAAATCAACTACCACTGGTTCCTGGTAGAGATAATGGCCAATGACTAGCTCATAATCTTCTCGAGTTTTAAAGTGGAGTTAATATGCAAAAAACAGGGTTTTTTATTGCAACGAGGAAGACTCTTGCAATGCCTGTCAAAATAAGCATACAGAACATGGGATACAGGATGATCGATGATGGCACAGATGTTATAGATATATGATGTATAAATACGATCCACAGAATCCATTTCCCCGTCCCGTATATCATTTTGCATTTTTCAAGACTGTCGTCTTGCAACAGTTCAAACAGCCATTGGTGTAACCACTCTTGAGTAGATTCCACGGCCATTTCCTACACAAAATGAATTAGTCTATTTTGTAAATACATTTATCAGAGATGAAATGGAATTTTTTTTTGTTTCCAAGCTTATGCGTCTCTATGCCAGAAGAGGTGACAAGAAACGGTTTTAAAAGCTGGATGAATGGGTGCCTAGTATAACCTTATGGTTAAGGTTTCGTACTAGCAAAAATGATGTTTTTGTACCGGACTCTATTTTGCTCAACTTCTACCTCACTCAACTTGTAACTGATGTCGAGTTTGGTACCACTAACGAAGAAAAGTGATTCATTGTTTTTTCATAGAATCTGGCAGGAATGATTTGTTCATTAATGCAGTTTTCATCTGCACCTGTGTCAAACAGAGCAGCTGCATCAATAAACAGATTATGGTTTATGACAAGAGTGATTTTGATTAACCATCTGTTAGGAGAAAGTTCCCCTACCATGGTTAAAGTTTCATGCTGGTCATTTTTGTTTGGTCTAGGGCCAGAGTCTCCTCTGGGTTTTTGTCCTGGTTCATGAAGATGTGGTCAGAGTTGGCTGAGGGTTTGCTGCCCCAGTGATAAGCTCTTCTAAACGTCCAATTATCATGAAATGTTGTTGTTGTTCAAACTTGAGACAAACAATCTCATTCCGAGAATTTCAAATTCCTTTGGGCATCAAACGAGGTTTTATGAGCTCGTCTCTTGTCGTGCCTTTTAAGGATTGCAAAGAGGTTGTAATTAGGGTTTTGATCTCGCAATCGAGAGTGCCCTGTTTCAACTTCTCAAGATATTGTTTTCTTAACAGAGGGTTCTGGATTTGATCCGCTATTTCAAGTAGGAATTCCTGATCTCTAGTTAAGACATTTATCGATTTTTCATCGGACGACCAATCAAGTTCATCCATTTGCAGGCCTTCATCATCCTCTGTTGAGGATCCTGTGTCAGAGTCAGTAGACTCTATCAACAGGTTGCAGACCTGGTTTTTGGTTTCTTCATCAATTTCTAGTTGATGAATCTTTTTGTTGAGGTAGCAATACCTTTGGGTATGGCCAGGTTTTCCGCACTGGAAACACTTGTAAGAGGAGTTGGATCTTCTCTTCCTTACCAGTGGTTTGTGGTTTTGAGGAAAATCTAGGCTTTTTATGGAAATGTTTGGGCTTATGTTTTCTGCTGCAGTCCCCACTGTAGGTTTTGGTTTTTTCGACCTTTTTGTCGACCTGAAAAGAGGGATCGAATTGCTGGCAAAAATTGCCAAGCTCTTTCCTAGTCTGGGCCTTTTCTTTTTTCAATTGTTTTTGAAGTTTGTGCTGAGTACACATTCTGATACCTTCTTTATGGATGAAGCTGATAAGCTCTCCATAACTCAGTTCTTTGTAAGGTATCTGGCCATGATTTATGGATTTGATTTCGTTTCGGACTTGTTCTCCTAACAAGGTTGGCTGACCTGCTAAGAATTTTTCTTTTCAAAACGGCTGGTTACAATCCTCCCTAGACATGACCCTAGTGAGGAAGGTATCTTTGTACTGTCTGAAATCAGATAGTCTTTTGCATTTTAGGTTTGACAGCAGCTCTAGGTTTTTGTCTTTGAGGTGAGAGGGGTCTCCTACGAAATGTTGGGAGATGGCAAAGACTAGAGTTGCTACTGCATCAGGGATGTCTTCGTTGTTAGCATCCCAGATGATCTCACCAGATTCATCTGTCTTGACGCTGGTCAGGATTTCATTTTGTTGAAAGGGCGACAGGTAGTTATCCCACCATCCTTTCGTTGACCAGTGAACCCTGCTATAAGCATGTGTGCTATGGCTGGGTCAAACAATCGGGTCTGGGTCTTGTAAGCATTTGACACCATCGTCATTTGCTGCAAGACACTCAGAATGTTATATTCGGACTGTCCGTCTATGTTCCACTCATAGATGGCATTAGCACTGTACCTATTTTGGACTATGCTAGGTTTTTT